>NW_026782153.1:0-152500 GCF_031769215.1 Ylistrum balloti | reverse complement strand
ATATATAGAAGATCCAGTACTATTGGACCATACCGTGATATTACTTACTATATTCTATTATAGAAGATCCAGTACCAATATTGTACCATATCGTCGATATAACTTACTAGATTCTATATATAGAAGATCCAGTACCAATATTGGACCATACCGTCGATATTACTTACTAGATTCTATATATAGAAGGTCCAGTACCAATATTGGACCATACCGTCGATATTACTTACTAGATTCTATATATATAAGATCCAGTACCAATATTGGACCATACCGTCGATATTGCTTTCTATATTCTATATATAGAAGATCCAGTACCAATATTGGACCATATCGTCGATATTACTTACTAGATTCTATATATAGAAGATCCAGTACCAATATTGGACCATACCGTCGATATTACTTACCAGATTCTATATACAGAAGATCCAGTACCAATATTGGACAATACCGTCGATATTACGTACTAGATTCTATATATAGAAGATCCAGTACCAATATTGGACCATACCGTCGATATTACTTACTAGATTCTATATATAGAAGATCCAGTACCAATATTGGACCATACCGTCGATATATTTACTATATTCTATTATAGAAGATCCAGTACCAATATTGGACCATATCATCGATATTACTTACTAGATTCTATATATAGAAGATCCACCTATATCGGACCATACGTCGATATTACTATATATTCTATATATAGAAGATCCAGTACCAATATTGGACCATATCATCGATATTACTTACCAGATTCTATATACAGAAGATCCAGTACCAATATTGGACCATACCGTCGATATTACTTACTAGATTCTATATATAGAAGGTCCAGTACCAATATTGGACCATACCGTCGATATTACTTACTAGATTCTATATATAGAAGATCCAGTACCAATATTGGACCATACCGTCGATATTATATTCTATATATAGAAGATCTAGATTCTATATATAGTAGAAGATCCAGTACCAATATTGGACCATACCGTCGATATTACGTACTAGATTCTATATATAGAAGATCCAGTACCAATATTGGACCATACCGTCGATATTACTTACTATATTCTATATATAGAAGATCCAGTACCAATATTGGACCATACCGTCGATATTACTTACTATATTCTATATATAGAAGATCCAGATCCAGTACCAATATTGGACCATACCGTCGATATTACGTACTAGATTCTATATATAGAAGATCCAGTACGAATATTGGACCATACCGTCGATATTGCTTTCTAAATTCTATATATAGAAGATCCAGTACATAATTGGACCATACCGTCGATATTACTTACTAGATTCTATATATAGAAGATCCAGTACCAATATTGGACCATACCGTCGATATTACTTACTAGATTCTATATATAGAAGATCCAGTACCAATATTGGACCATACCGTCGATATTACTTACTATATTCTATATATATGAAGATCCAGTACCAATATTGGACCATACCGTTCTATTATTGAAGATCCAGTACGATATTACTTATTCTATTATTATAGAAGATCCAGTACCAATATTGGACCATACCGTCGATATTACTTACCAGATTCTATATATAGAAGATCCAGTACCAATATTGGACCATATCATCGATATTACTTACCAGATTCTATATACAGAAGATCCAGTACCAATATTGGACCATACCGTCGATATTACTTACTATATTCTATTACAGAAGATCCAGTACCAATATTGGACAATACCGTCGATATTACTTACTAGATTCTATATATAGAAGATCCAGTACCAATATTGGACCATACCGTCGATATTACGTACTAGATTATATATATATAAGATCCAGTACCAATATTGGACCATACCGTCGATATTACTTACTATATTCTATTACAGAAGATCCAGTACCAATATTGGACCATACCGTCGATATTACTTACTATATTCTATTACAGAAGATCCAGTACCAATATTGGACCGTACCGTCCCTTATCGATTGCCAAAAGTCTGATTTGTCTAGAACTTCTAACAGTTGCAGTGATGTCTGTCCTTATACAATTTTTTTGATTGCTATTTCTTAAGAAGTACTGAATGTATCATTTTCAAATTTCATATACTTGTTCCCATTGGTCCATAGTTGTGCCTGATTGGTTATGGGACTGATCAGAAAAACAAAATGGCCTAAAGATGGCCTCTTGAATTTTTTCCATGAAGTTTTTATTGCTATTTTCTGAGAAGCACTAGATAGATCTCTCTCAAATTCCATATGTAGAATCCCCTTGGTCCCAAGTTTTGCTGGTTTGATTTTGGATTTGATCAGCATAAGTGAAAGGCCAGGTGGCCGTCTTGGATTATGCCTAATAAAGTTTGTTACTGCTATTTCTGAAGATGTACTGAATGGGACTCTCTTGATGTTGGGACTGATCTTAAAAGACTATCGTTGTCCGCAGAAAATTGTTTCTGGAGAATTAGTGGGTAGTTTTCTCCAAGACTTTGTATGTAGGTTCTTCTTGGTTATAGACCTGAAAACAAAATGACAGACAGGCATATTCAAGAATTATTTCTAGGTATCACTATTCCTTACAGCAATTCAAATTTTCATGTAATCAAGAGCAAAGAGAGAGAGAGAAAAGAAAAAAAATTCTAGAGAATAAAAAGGTGGACACCAATATTCCTGTTGGACCTCTCCTTTGAAGCGGTAGGTCTCCACGGATACCTCATCCTGTGTGACGTCCTTGCTTTATTTACTACGTTGTATGGGATCTTCATCTTGTCCTGTCTTGTCTCTCTTGTGATTGAAATGTGCTTTGTGATCCTGTACACTAGAACTTTACCTAGATCTTTAGCCAACCATCTTCTGTGGTCCCTCCGTCCTTTAGCCGTTTTTCTTATCGCTCTTTCTTGAGAAATACTGAAGGATTTTTCTCAGGTTGCATATGTAGGTTAGGTTCCATTTGGTCCCTTGATGTGCATGTTTGATTTTGAGACTGATCAGAAAAACAAAATGACTGACCTTACAATGGAAGACTGTAATCCTATTTCTTGAGAAGTACTTGATGGATCTTTCTCCAATTTCATATGTAGGTTCCCCTTGGTCACTAGTTAAAATAAAACAAGATGACCATGGGCCTTAACGGTCACCTGAGGTCTTCAGGTCTTTGGATATTTTTAGAACTAGTCCATCAGTCCCAGCACTGGGGCAGACAGAACAGAACTGATAAATGCAAACTTACAAAGGTTTTGATGTTTCTAAATATGAAGATTTAATTTTCAATTAAAAGGAATTGATAACAGTCTCTGTTGTTGTAGTTTAGCATATTTGACCCCTGTGACTCGAATAAAGGTCAAGGTAATTAAGTTTCATATGCTTGATAGCTCTTTATCCCAACATGCTACAGACCCAATATCAGCACCGTGGGCCTCTTGATTATTGAGAAAATGCTTAAAGATTTCAGCACATTTGACCCCAGTAACCTGAAAGTCGGTCAAGGGCATTCATTTTAACAAGCTTGGTAGTCCTTTATCTCAGCATGCTACAGGTCCAATATCAGCACCCTGGGCCTCAGGTTTGTTTGTGGTGACTTTACAATCATCTTTACTTTTTTTCCATTCCAGGTTGGAGTTGATCTGTACTGACTTGTCATGGCTGAAGGTGGGCGGCCTCTAGATCTGTACTTACTGGAATGTCCAATTTGTCTTGAACGATTCCAACAACCCAAGTCCTTACCCTGTCTTCACTCATTCTGTCAGGATTGTCTCGGGACTTACATCACCCAAGAGATCTGTGGGAATACGGCCACCACAACATCCTTTCCTTGCCCAGTGTGTAGGAAGATTACCTCCCTTGTCAGTCAAGAGGAAACAAAAGAGCAATGGGCGGAACAGTTTCCGACAAATACTGTGATCCAGGACCTTATCCAGCTTAAGGAACGGTCACCGGAACCACTTTACTGTAAACCCTGTCAGACGAAAGGTAATCCGGCAAATCCAGCCAAATTCTGGTGCCAGATGATGAACGTGAATTTGTGTGAGACTTGTAAGGAACAATACCATGATATCTTACATAGTGATTGTAATATATTGGATATCAGTGAATACCACATCAGGCAGACAGCACGTGAACAATTGGTGCCTAAGTGTGACCAACACAACGAGAAAATGGTTTGGTATTGTGATGACCACCGACGTCTTGGCTGTAACGTATGTATGATCAGAGACCACAGGCCTTGTGGAGCGGTGATGATGGCAACAGAATATTTACAGAGTCTCAAGGTCGGATCAAAGCGGGAAAACATAGAAGCAGGGTTGAAAAGAGGAGTACAGGTCCTGAAATCTCTAGTGAAAGACTTCAATGAACAGCTCCAATCTTTGGTACACAATCAAGAAAGTTCACTGCAAAGTATCACAAACCAACGTGAGAATATTGACAAACAACTTAACAAACTCCAGGTGGCGGTCACAGATGATTTGGTAAAAATGTTTAAAGATCAGAGAAGGGATAAAGAGGCCTCGTTACAGCAGTGTGAACGGCTGATGAACGGTATGACTAATACCCTGAAGTCGTCTGTTACAGCCATAGAGAGTGATAACGCTACCGAGGCGATAACACTGTACCACAGAGGACAGGCAGAGGTGGAGTCGTGTAAGGCCCTGATCACGGAGATGAGCAAGTCCTACACGTCAGTCAGCATTAAACACAAGTTCAACCCTAGAAAAGGTACTCTAGGTACCAAGATGGGGGAGATCGCTTTACAGAAACGACACCGACAGTTTCCCTGTGACCTTGGTTACCTATCAGAGTATTGTGTGAAACAAATCAGGAAGATCGACATGACGATTCCGTCAGATGAAAAACAATGTTGGTTACATGGAGTTGTACACCTTTCAGAATGCATAGTGGTAAGTGATACCAACAACAGGAGTCTGAAGCTGTTTACTGTCGAAGGAAAGTATCAGCATCACTTGATCCTCGATGGAATTCCCCGCGACATGTGTCTGATGAACAAGAACACTTTGGCAGTGGCCGTCTCCTTTCCTGATGGTATACGTGTGGTGAAAGTCGAGGATTCGAAACTATCTCCATTATCTAACATTGATCTCTCCATAGGTGTGTCTGGCATAACGTACACAAACGGAAGGTTTGTCGTGGGTACCTACCGAGGAGTGTTTAGTCTAGCAGAAAAAGGTGGGAATGAATTGTTACTCAAACTAAGCAGCCCCTGTTTGTATCTGGCATGTGGTTTTGGAGGAGACACAGTCGTCAGTATCAAGACGAACAAGGCAGGAAATGTTGCGGTGTCCAGACTTTCTGCAGACAATCATTCTACCAATGTGCTGAAGGTCGGTGTTGTGAGGGATGTCATGGGAATAGATGTAGACAGGAAGGGAAACATCTTTGTATGTGGAAGGGAGTCGAACAATGTCGTACAGATATCTGGGGACGGGAAACGTGTCAGAGAACTTCTGACGTCACACGAAATACGAGACCCTATGGCAATTTCTATTTGTGATGACAAGTTCGTGGTCACTGATGAGAGCAATTACATCCGAATCTTTCAACTCTAATAGGAAAACCGATGGAAACTGCTATGGTCAAAAACTTGTTTATCGTACCAGTCTGTACTAAACAGGTAAAACCTCGGATGGTCCGTCACCTGTATGTTTACTGTACTAAACAGGTAAAAAATCGGATGGTCCATCAACTGTATGTTTACTGTACTAAACAGGTAAAACCTCGGATGGTCCGTCACCTGCATGTTTACTGTACTAAACAAGTAAAACCTCGGATGGTCCATCACCTGTATGTTTACTGTACCAAACAAGTAAAACCTCGGATGGTCCATCACCTGTATGTTTACTGTACTAAACAGGTAAAACCTCGGATGGTCCATCACCTGTATGTTTACTGTACCAAACAGGTAAAACCTCGGATGGTCCTTCACCTGTATGTTTACTGTACTAAACAGGTAAAACCTCGGATGGTCCATCACCTGTATGTTTACTGTACTAAACAGGTAAAACCTCGGATGGTCCATCACCTGTATGTTTACTGTACCAAACAGGTAAAACCTCGAATGGTCCATCACCTGTATGTTTACTGTACCAGTCTGTACTAAACAGGTAAAACCTCGCATGGTCCATCACCTGTATGTTTACTGTACTAAACAGGTAAAACCTCGGATGGTCAGTCACCTGTATGTTTACTGTACCAGTCTGTACTAAACAGGTAAAACCTCGGATGATCCATCACCTGTATGTTTACTGTACTAAACAGGTAAAACCTCGGATGGTCAGTCACCTGTATGTTTACTGTACCAGTCTGTACTAAACAAGTAAAACCTCGGATGGTCAGTCACCTGTATGTTTACTGTATTAAACAGGTAAAACCTCTGATGGTCCATCACCTGTATGTTTACTGTACTAAACAGGTAAAACCTCGGATGGTCAGTCACCTGTATGCTTACTGTACTAAACAGGTAAAACCTCAGATGGTCCATCACCTGTATGTTTACTGTACCAGTCTGTACTAAACAGGTAAAACCTCGCATGGTCCATCACCTGTATGTTTACTGTACTAAACAGGTAAAACCTCGGATGGTCCATCACCTGTATGTTTACTGTACCAGTCTGTACTAAACAGGTAAAACCTCGCATGGTCCATCACCTGTATGTTTACTGTACTAAACAGGTAAAACCTCGGATGGTCCATCACCTGTATGTTTACTGTACTAAACAGGTAAAACCTCGGATGGTCAGTCACCTGTATGTTTACTGTACTAAACAGGTAAAACCTCGGATGGTCAGTCACCTGTATGTTTACTGTACCAGTCTGTACTAAACAAGTAAAACCTCGGATGGTCAGTCACCTGTATGTTTACTGTATTAAACAGGTAAAACCTCTGATGGTCCATCACCTGCATGTTTACTGTACTAAACAGGTAAAACCTCGGATGGTCAGTCACCTGTATGCTTACTGTACTAAACAGGTAAAACCTCAGATGGTCCATCACCTGTATGTTTACTGTACTAAACAGGTAAAACCTCGGATGGTCAGTCACCTGTATGTTTACTGTACCAGTCTGTACTAAACAAGTAAAACCTCGGATGGTCAGTCACCTGTATGTTTACTGTATTAAACAGGTAAAACCTCTGATGGTCCATCACCTGTATGTTTACTGTACTAAACAGGTAAAACCTCGGATGGTCCATCACCTGTATGTTTACTGTACCAGTCTTTACTAAACAGGTAAAACCTCGGATGGTCCGTTACCTGTATGTTTACTGTACTAAACAGGTAAAACCTCGGATGGTCCGTTACCTGTATGTTTACTGTACCAGTCTGTACTAAACAGGTAAAACCTCGGATGGTCCATCACCTGTATGTTTACTGTACCAGTCTTTACTAAACAGGTAAAACCTCGGATGGTCCATCACCTGTATGTTTACTGTACTAAACAGGTAAAACCTCGGATGGTCCATCACCTGTATGTTTACTGTACCAGTCTGTACTAAACAGGTAAAACCTCGGATGGTCCATCACCTGTATGTTTACTGTACTAAACAGGTAAAACCTCGGATGGTCCATCACCTGTATGTTTACTGTACTAAACAGGTAAAACCTCGGATGGTCCGTTACCTGTATGTTTACTGTACCAGTCTGTACTAAACAGGTAAAACCTCGGATGGTCCATCACCTGTATGTTTACTGTACCAGTCTTTACTAAACAGGTAAAACCTCGGATGGTCCATCACCTGTATGTTTACTGTACCAGTCTGTACTAAACAGGTAAAACCTCGGATGGTCCATCACCTGTATGTTTACTGTACTAAACAGGTAAAACCTCGGATGGTCCATCACCTGTATGTTTACTGTACCAGTCTTTACTAAACAGGTAAAACCTCGGATGGTCCGTTACCTGTATGTTTACTGTACCAGTCTGTACTAAACAGGTAAAACCTCGGATGGTCCATCACCTGTATGTTTACTGTACCAGTCTTTACTAAACAGGTAAAACCTCGGATGGTCCATCACCTGTATGTTTACTGTACCAGTCTGTACTAAACAGGTAAAACCTCGGATGGTCCATCACCTGTATGTTTACTGTACTAAACAGGTAAAACTTCGGATGGTCCATCACTTGTATTTTTAACATTGCATCATTCTTTCATGAAGCTGACCCACTTGTATATTTTCTGCCCTCAATCTTGTGAACAAATATTGTAATGTGAGAATATAAAATAAATTCAACATTCTCCAAAAGAAGAACCAAACATAACTAAGAACAATATATATTATTTGATGCAACTTTTTCCAGATTCATAAACAAAAATTGCTTCTAACCCTGGAAATCATATTTATTTCTATTGTTACAAGACACCACTCAACACCTTGATCATGTTTAATATCATTTAATTGTCTATTTCAAGCACTCAATATCTCCATCATCATCATCACCGGATAATAATTGGCAGGTCTAACTCTTCACTACTGTTTTAGAATCTTTTGTTTTTGACGTACGTTTGAGAAAGCCATCGAATTCCCTAGGAATGAGCTGGTCACTGTCTTTACCAACTCGGTAAATTACACCTGTAAATTTGGCCGTGTATTTGTCATTGATCTGTGGAGGTAAAAAGAAACATTAAAATATCTTACAACAGTTCTGATGATATAGTTTACTTATTCTTTTGATAGCAGTTTTATTTCTTGTGAAGTCAGCAACCTTAACACTGTTGTTCTGTATGTTATAGGGATACCAAGCTGTATTAGGGAAAGCATGTCTATTCCGAGTGACTGTCCTGAAAAAGACTTTCCAGGAAATCCATTTTCGAAAGGAAGTAAAGTCATGCATGTTATACCAATAGGATCTCCAGCTATGTTTCTTATTGCAGTTACAATTATCTCCATTTTTAATTCTCGTCAATATTTTATTGGTCCATAAATATACCAGATGAATACTTACAAAGTCCACCATCTTGTATAGTGTCTATTATTTCAGAGATACTACAGTTTCAGAAATTCTGTGATTTTGCCTTAAGAAGCTCCAAGTAGTGAAATGTTTTTTTTCCATTGTTCAAACTTTTGTGAAAAATTCTTTTGTTTTTAAAAGTCCTGAAATACTGGTGGAGTAAGGATTTCTCTATTCATTTTCTATATGCCTTTTGTCAGAATTCTATTTTTTACTAATAACAGAATTAAACTCTACAGAACAATAAGCATTAGCCTTGTGTCTACTGTTTGATTTTTGGTATTTTAGGCCTCGTTTCACGTCTGTAACCATGGAAACTTTAGGCCTGTGGACAAAACTTTCAACAGGAATCATAGGGTAAAACTATTTATAGAGTGTCTATATGGGTGACACCTACCGTTAGAGATATAGGGAACTCGTCGTCCCCGGTAACAGGTTCCTCTGGCATGGTGATGAGGTTTTTGTTTGATTCTATTCCCTGTGAAAATAAACATGAGTGTTGCCATGTAGGTTTAAATACTGTACTATCTAATCTAAAACTAAATTTCTTTCTTTTAAAATCATAATTTTTACACCAGAACTTGTAATTTAATATCTCAACAAAACTTTTGAGTTCTAGATTTATCAATAACTAAATGGTTCAAAATTTATCAACAGAACTTCAGAACAGTCCCAATACAAGATACAAGTTGTAAACAAATATCCCTACAAGATACCTGTTGTCCTTACCAACTGTACCTTTCCTTTATTCAATATTGCCTGATTTATTCTACTACAGGACATGAGAAATAGGTGAGAAAATATTTGACAGTCGCTTACCGCCTTCCAAAGAGCGACCACCACATGTGAAGCCGTCACCACTGTGTCAGTAGCTGTGCTGACAGCGATCGGCAAACGCATCCCAGTCAGATCGTTGGCAGTCTAAAAAAGAAAACTAAGTGTAGTGCATGTATTTTGAGTGATGATCTGAGTTGAACAATTTTCTAAATTTTTAAATCATAAACAAAATTCACCCTTTGTGCCCAGTTTGAATAATTTATTGTTTTATGTTCTATAAACAGCCAGTGTTATTTAAGGACATGCCAGGTTTAAATGGTGGAGGAAAGTCAGAGTTCATGACCAGGTTTAGATAGTGGAGGAAGGTCAGAGTTCACGGCCAGGTTTAAATGGTGGAGGAAGGTCAGAGTTCATGGCCAGGTTTAGATGGTGGAGGAAGGTCAGAGTTCACGGCGTGGAGGAAGGTCAGAGTTCACGGCAAATGCCATCTTCTTGAATATCTGATGACACTCCTATGTAGCATGAACAACTAGGTCCAATGATGAGTATCTTCCTCTGTTCTTCAGGAATAGCAATAACACAATATTGTTTACCAGACAGACCACAAATCAGAAGTGGTGACTTGATAATGAACAGGGAGGACGACCATGATAATAAGAGGACGATGACAGAAGAGACTGATGATAAGGGGAGGATGATGATAAGAGGAGGACACTGATAAGGGGAGGATGATGATAAGGGGAGGATGATAATAAGGGGAGGACGATGATAAGGGGAGGATGATGATATGGGGAGGACACTGACAAGGGGAGGATGATGACAAGGGGAGGATGATGACAAGAAGAGGACAATGATAAGAGGAGGACACTGATAAGGGGAGGATGATGATATGGGGAGGATGATGATAAGGGGAGGATGATGATATGGGGAGGATGATGATATGGGGAGGATGATGATAAGGGGAGGATGATGATAAGGGGAGGATGATGATATGGGGAGGATGATGATAAGGGGAGGATGATGACAAGAAGAGGACAATGATAAGGGGAGGACACTGATAAGGGGAGGACACTGATAAGGGGAGGATGATGATAAGGGGAGGATGATGATAAGGGGAGGATGATGATAAGGGGAGGATGATGATAAGAGGAGGACACTGACAAGGGGAGGATGATGATAAGGGGAGGATGATGATATGGGGAGGATGATGATAAGGGGAGGATGATGATATGGGGAGGATGATGATATGGGGAGGATGATGATATGGGGAGGATGATGATAAAAGGACAATAATAAGAGGAGGTGAAGACAAATGAGATGAGAAAACAAAAATGGAAAATGATTTGATATCAGGTTAGCAGTAATACATGGTAACACTAAATTTTGCCAGCAACATACAAGTCAGATGTTTGTAAGGTAAATATGGAGGATGTAGTGTTCCCTTGCTTTTCATTACCTACATTGTAATCTTTTATTCTATATAAAAACAAAGAGAAGATAACTCTGTTCATACCAGTTCTGCTCTAACAATCGTTTCAGACTTTTCTTTAGATTTCTTCATTTTCATTTGTCGATTCTGAAATGGAAAAAAAAATATTTGTATAATAAAGAAGTTATATCACTAGTTTTAATTATAAATGGAATATAATGGATCACTTAAACCAGATGGAAACAAATTCTACATCATTCACACTGAGTTTGTCACAGGTACAGTAAAACAACAGAGACATCATTCACACTGACTTTGTCACAGGTACAGTAAAACAACAGAGACATCATTCACACTGACTTTGTCACAGGTACAGTAAAACAACAGAGACATCATTCACACTGACTTTGTCACAGGTACAGTAAAACAACAGAGACATCATTCACACTGACTTTGTCACAGGTACAGTAAAACAACAGAGACATCATTGTCACTGACTTTGTCTAAGGTACAGTAAAACAACAGAGACATCATTCACACTGACTTTGTCACAGGTACAGTAAAACAACAGAGACATCATTGTCACTGACTTTGTCTAAGGTACAGTAAAACAACAGAGACATCATTCACACTGACTTTGTCACAGGTACAGTAAAACAACAGAGACATCATTCACACTGACTTTGTCACAGGTACAGTAAAACAACAGAGACATCATTCACACTGACTTTGTCACAGGTACAGTAAAACAACAGAGACATCATTCACACTGACTTTGTCTAAGGTACAGTAAAACAACAGAGACATCATTCACACTGACTTTGTCACAGGTACAGTAAAACAACAGAGACATCATTCACACTGACTTTGTCACAGGTACAGTAAAACAACAGAGACATCATTCACACTGACTTTGTCACAGGTACAGTAAAACAACAGAGACATCATTCACACTGACTTTGTCACAGGTACAGTAAAACAACAGATTCTGGTACATCATTCACACTGACTTTGTCACAGGTACAGTAAAACAACAGAGACATCATTGACTGACTTTGTCACAGGTACAGTAAAACAACAGAGACATCATTCACACTGACTTTGTCAAGGTACAGTAAAACAACAGAGACATCATTGTCACTGACTTTGTCAAGGTACAGTAAAACAACAGAGACATCATTCACACTGACTTTGTCACTAAAACAACAGAGACATCATTGTCACTGACTTTGTCTAAGGTACAGTAAAACAACAGAGACATCATTGTCACTGACTTTGTCTAAGGTACAGTAAAACAACAGTGACATCATTCACACTGACTTTGTCTAAGGTACAGTAAAACAACAGAGACATCATTGTCACTGACTTTGTCACAGGTACAGTAAAACAACAGAGACATCATTCACACTGACTTTGTCACAGGTACAGTAAAACAACAGAGACATCATTGTCACTGACTTTGTCACAGGTACAGTAAAACAACAGAGACATCATTCACACTGACTTTGTCACAGGTACAGTAAAACAACAGAGACATCATTCACACTGAGTTTGTCACAGGTACAGTAAAACAACAGAGACATCATTGTCACTGACTTTGTCACAGGTACAGTAAAACAACAGAGACATCATTCACACTGACTTTGTCACAGGTACAGTAAAACAACAGAGACATCATTCACACTGAGTTTGTCACAGGTACAGTAAAACAACAGAGACATCATTGTCACTGACTTTGTCTAAGGTACAGTAAAACAACAGAGACATCATTCACACAGACTTTGTCACAGGTACAGTAAAACAACAGAGACATCATTCACACTGAGTTTGTCACAGGTACAGTAAAACAACAGAGACATCATTGTCACTGACTTTGTCTAAGGTACAGTAAAACAACAGAGACATCATTCACACAGACTTTGTCACAGGTACAGTAAAACAACAGAGACATCATTCACACTGAGTTTGTCACAGGTACAGTAAAACAACAGAGACATCATTGTCACTGACTTTGTCTAAGGTACAGTAAAACAACAGAGACATCATTCACACTGACTTTGTCACAGGTACAGTAAAACAACAGAGACATCATTCACACTGAGTTTGTCACAGGTACAGTAAAACAACAGAGACATCATTGTCACTGACTTTGTCACAGGTACAGTAAAACAACAGAGACATCATTCACACTGACTTTGTCACAGGTTGTCACAGGTACAGTAAAACAACAGAGACATCATTCACACTGAGTTTGTCACAGGTACAGTAAAACAACAGAGACATCATTGTCACTGACTTTGTCTAAGGTACAGTAAAACAACAGAGACATCATTCACACAGACTTTGTCACAGGTACAGTAAAACAACAGAGACATCATTCACACTGAGTTTGTCACAGGTACAGTAAAACAACAGAGACATCATTCACACTGACTTTGTCACAGGTACAGTAAAACAACAGAGACATCATTGTCACTGACTTTGTCTAAGGTACAGTAAAACAACAGAGACATCATTCACACAGACTTTGTCACAGGTACAGTAAAACAACAGAGACATCATTCACACTGAGTTTGTCACAGGTACAGTAAAACAACAGAGACATCATTCACACGGACTTTGTCACAGGTACAGTAAAACAACAGAGACATCATTCACACTGACTTTGTCACAGGTACAGTAAAACAACAGAGACATCATTCACACTGACTTTGTCACAGGTACAGTAAAACAACAGAGACATCATTCACACTGAGTTTGTCACAGGTACAGTAAAACAACAGAGACATCATTCACACTGAGTTTGTCACAGGTACAGTAAAACAACAGAGACATCATTCACACTGAGTTTGGAAAATATTCAGATTTGTCACCGTTACAGTAAAACGGGGACTCCAAACTTGTCAGTTTTCAGACATTCAAATTCTGGAGAAAATTCCTGAACTAAATTGTTGACACTTTTTACATAAATTTATCAACTAGCTAGATATAAGATGTCAACTTTATGCTTAATTCCATGGAATAGACACCATGATAATATCAGTATTGAGTTTCATGATATGATGTTTCTTGTGATAGGTCAAATGAAAGCCTTCCTTTTGTTGACATTTAACTTTAAAATTCTGTAAACAACCTATTGTTTTTATCTGTAAACAACCTACTGTTTTTATCTGTAAACAACCTACTGTTTTTATCTGTAAACAACCTGCTGTTTTTATATCATGTTATACTGTAAACAACCTACTGTTTTATATCATGTTACACTGTAAACAACCTACTGTTTTTATATCATGTTGTACTGTAAACAACCTACTGTTTGTATATCATGTTGTACTGTAAACAACCTATTGTTTGTATATCATGTTACACTGTAAACAACCTACTGTTTTTATATCATGTTATACTGTAAACAACCTACTGTTTTATATCATGTTGTACTGTAAACAACCTACTGTTTTTATATCATGTTGTACTGTAAACAACCTACTGTTTTTATATCATGTTGTACTGTAAACAACCTACTGTTTTATATCATGTTGTACTGTAAACAACCTACTGTTTGTATATCATGTAAACAACCTACTGTTTGTATATCATGTAAACAACCTACTGTTTTTATATCATGTTTTACTGTAAACAACCTACTGTTTTTATATCATGTTTTACTGTAAACAACCTACTGTTTTTATATCATGTTGTACTGTAAACAACCTACTGTTTTATATAATGTTACACTGTAAACAACCTACTGTTTGTATATCATGTAAACAACCTACTGTTTGTATATCATGTAAACAACCTACTGTTTTTATATCATGTTGTACTGTAAACAACCTACTGTTTTTATATCATGTTATACTGTAAACAACCTACTGTTTTTATATCATGTTTTACTGTAAACAACCTACTGTTTGTATATCATGTTGTACTGTAAACAACCTACTGTTTTTATATCATGTTATACTGTAAACAACCTACTGTTTTTATATCATGTAAACAACCTACTGTTTTTATCTGTAAACAACCTACTGTTTTTATATCATGTTTTACTGTAAACAACCTACTGTTTTTATATCATGTAAACAACCTACTGCTTTTTATATCATGTTACATAACGGCTGATTGTTAACAGAATCTCTAGACGTACCAAATAAATAGACTACTGTAAAGTAGAATTTTAAAATACCGTCAGGGCTCTCGATCTGCTAGATTTGGGGCCGATATTCAGCCCCATTCCTAATGCAAAATAGTATCTTTTTTTCCCCAATTTAGACCCTAAGTTTTCCCAATTCTATGGAAAACACCATTATTTTTCCCAATTCAAAGGGCCCCGGGCCCCAGTCCCAAAATGGGGTGTGAGAGCCCTGACCATTGATGACCTGTTTATTTTCTGTGCTTTCATTTTAAGTCAAAGGTGTAGAAGTAACTGATTTTAGTAATTTTTAAAAAAAATTTAGCTTCTAATCTGACAAAAACTTTCTTAAATTCTTTTTACTTTATCAAGTATTGCAACTTCCATTAATACAATATCACAACACAAAATCTCTGACAGTCATAAATAATATCAAAACTAGAAATTTGTCACCAATCAAGTTCCCTCATTGTATACAACACTTATCACCATCACAAAAATGTCACATGAAGCGGAAAGTGTTGCTAGCTTTCCCTGCTTATGTCTACAAACAAGGTCATTTCTTTTTGCAACAAAAGAAAGATTTATACGGAGACTCCTGAAAAAGTACAATGAGAATAAGACCAGGTGTTCTGGATGTGTAAGCGTATTCAGCTTCATCGTCAACACTCACCAATTAAATCTTGGTCAATCCAAGTATGTAAAGTCATGTTCAACAAATTCAACCCTTATGACCTTCAATAAGAGTCAAGGTCACTTTTCACAAACTTTGTTGGGTTTCATCCCAGCTACCCATCAGCCAAATACTATGAATTTGGTCTGTTGTTTTTTTAGAAGAAGTTGTTAAAATGGAAAAGTTGAGGACATAAGCTCACTTGGCCCTTTTGGCTAGATGAGTTAAAAACTGTTAAGATGTTCAAATTGTGTACACTTTAGTCTCTCAATTTTACCTTGATCAATTCATTGTGCAGTTCCAGGTTACTTTCAGTTGCAAAGACTGCAAACCCTGATGGATACAATTTCTGGTAAAATAGCTTTTGACGGACATACAAAACTTCGCCAGGTTTCCCGACATCTGTCAAAATACATGTACAAGAGTGAATTCACAGTAACTGATTCACACGTAAACAGATTGAGATCACAATGGAAATTATACGTACACAAGGAAACTTGAAGTTTGATATAGAAATAAATGTTTTCTGAAATGTCAAATTCATTATAAGAGAAGATTTTATATGAATTTTTTATGAAAAATTTACAATAAAGTTTACTTACATTCTTATTGAAATTGTGTGCCTCAATTCACCATTTAAATAAACATGTGATACATGTACTTAATTCGTGGGAATTCAATATAGATATATTTAGATCAATTTACAAACATCTGTTTTGCTTTTGAAGAGTGTGAAATATTTGTGTAGATTTTTTTAATTAATACAATAAAAACAAAACAAATCAACAGAATTCTGTGGAAATTATAAGTAACAGGCATCTTTACATAAAATCTGTGACCTAGTCAGGGACTGAATTCGGGATTCCCCAAAAGTGCTATATTTAGACAGTCTATTTCTATATTGGCAAGGAGTATTTCAACCCATTTCATCAATCCAGGCTGACCTTAGGATATATATTTTGATGCTGAGAAAAATTTAAAAAGTAATAATAAGAAAGAGTTCTAGAAAGGTACATAACAGTCCAAAATTTGCAGCTTCAGCAAAATATTAGATCATTTGATAAAAACGGCCTTGAATTTGTTTCCATTCAATACGTGATTTATAAATCAGGCCATATTTTGTTTTCCTTTTTTTGTTTCAGTTTAAACATGACAAGCTATCCTAGATGTACACCGATGCCAATCCCACTATGATTTTTATAAGTTCTTTTTGATCTCTCTATCAAATGGATAATTTCCCTTCTTTATCCCCCTCAAATAACCAAAGATGTACAACTAGGGACCAATGGGAAATCTGAGACTGATTGATCCAGTACTTCTCAATATAAAACAATAATTATATACAATTGTCATAATCCAAGATTGCCACCTGACAGTCATTTACTTTTTTCTAATCAGTCTCGCAAGAAATAATGGTGAGAAATTCATGTTGCGCAAAAATGTAAGACTGTTGTCTGCAGGACAATTTGTTTTTCATCCAGTTCTTAAGAAAGTTTAAAAGAAAATTGTGAAATTGTGAAAAAAAAAAATCAACTAAACCAAAGGGATATTGGTTCCAACAATGTTTGATTTTTCTCTGTTCTTTAAATTTTGAATCTTTTCTGTTCTTTTCTTTCCTCTGCTTTTGCTCTCAATGATTTGAAATTTGGAAAGTCCTCTTCAGAAATAAGATGGCCATCAGCTATACTGATTTTCTGATTTGACCAAAAATTAAAATGCAAAACAAGGGACCACTGGAAGCCTATGGAAGAAATTTGAGAAAATTTATCCTACACTTTTTGCAAATCATTGATAAAAAATTTTCCTTGTAAAAATCAAAGATGGACATCTGCAAGCCATTTTTATCTAAAGGGCACAACTATAACAATAACAGTTTAAGGAGCGACAATGAACAGATGACAGAATGGAGGATCACATGGTCATCTGAAAATTCTTTCAACATATTTAAAAAAAAACCCTCATATGACCTGTATACATTAGCCCAACTATCATATACATAATTTTGAACTGTGAATACCAACATCCCTGTAGCCCTCAACAGCTAAATCTATAAGTAGATGATGAAAGCTGTGTTTCTTCAACCTTCTTATCTTAGATAAAACACTTACGTCTGACATTCTTGAGAAGAATGACCTTGGCCTTCTCTAAACGAAAGTACTGAGGGTCAGTAGTGACTTTGTAGATATAATGTCGTGTCTTGAGTCGTGGTTGTCTTGTTTTCTTATGTAGTGGTACTTCATTCACTCGCTCAACTATGTAAGTTGTCTGCAAAAAAAAGTTTCAGATCTAGAATGATATTGTACACTAATACTGACTTACCTTACATTCATTTTTATGGATTTATTCTCATAGATTTTGTGAGTAGTCTTCATCCACAAATTCACATGAGGACATAAAGCTATATTGATTTTTGAAAAACCAGAAAAATTGCATGAAAATATGATATTACAGAAAAATTAAGTCATACAGAGACACATCCATGCATTATCATACCAAATATATTGTGTTTATGTCTTTTTATACTTAAACTTGACAGTTTGACTCAAAATGAAAAGATATCCGATCCCTCGATTAAAGAAGGGATATTGCGATTTTCACCTGGGGCCAAGGATATCTGGTCCCCAGCATTTTTGGAATGTTTTTTCTTTTTCATTATACATTGTTCAATCATACTCGACTAATTCAATAACTTTTGTACAAAATTACTTTTAATCTGGAAAAGTCTAACACATGGAATAGCCACAAGCCTTGGATTCAAATATCTATGTCCCGAAAATTTTAGCCTCTCAATGCAATGTCATAAAAAGGTTTTTTCTAATCCTACCAAGTTAAAACAGTATTTCGTACATATTTTGTAAACTCAAGAAACAATATTTTGAGTGTGACAATATGTAAACTGATCCCAATCAATGCATGATTTTTTTTAATTGCTATTTTGGTTGGTTGTAAAGTGATTTGATTTCACATGAAATTATAAACAAAGGTGAGAAAAACAATTTGATTATAGGCCTGGATGTTGTAAGATTATGATATGAGTATATGCATCTATAACTGTTACTAGCTTTTGAGAGAAATAAACCGATCACAGTCAGTGAAAAAAACAGCCACAACTTATTTCACCATCAACAATATTCTGAATCAAGTCTTACCCTGACTGGCTGAAAGCTTAAGGAGGAAGGTACCAGTCGCTGTAGACATTTCGGACATGGCTGAATACTCAGTGGGTTTACCACCTTTGCAATTTGAAGTAAGGAGCGAAGCATCATCGCAGGAAAGTGTTTATCTGAAAAATATAAAAAAAAAATCATCTGTTAAATATTGTTGTGACTATCTCCTAGGAATGTGATTAAGAAAATTAAAAAAATGTCTAAGTTCAGAATGAACAAATCATTATCTTTATTATTCAATAATTCTCATTTAAAGAGCTTTAATGTAGTGGCATATATATATATTTACATCATTATTTATTCATAATTATATCATGCTAACACACTCTCATTTCTAAACACACATTCTGTCATTCCCATCCATTCATTCACTTGATTTGAATTTAATCTCCTGGGCTCACTTCAGCCAAAGTAACCACCAGTAAAAGCAAATTCGCTGAATATCATTAACAATTTTGTTACTGAATTAAATTGCATGGCGGGTATTCAGGCCCCGAGATTGTCTGCATGCAGCTTTTCCTGGCCTGGATTAATTGATAACAACTGACGCTTTGATTAGACCACATTTTGAAAAAACATGTTTTTGATCGAATAACAGTTAAATAACATGATGATTAAAGCTGTTGAATTCCATGTTTTTATTACACCTGCGAAACTTGAACTAAACACATGAAAAAATCAATGCCATCTTGGATTATGACTGGTTCACTACCCAATGGACTTCCAAATTTGACTTTTACTGTGAAAGTTTACCATTTTTTATTTTTTGAGGGAGTTGGGTTGGTGGGAATGGGGGTGGAGAGATGATGAATGCCAGAACTCCCTTGTAATAAAAGAGGGAAATAAGCAACTTATGCATGGCTGTGCATTGATACGAATATTGTGACAAAAATCATTACTTTCACAGGCATGCTGCAAACAATTATCTTCTGAATGTCAACCTTCCCTCACTTGTTATACAGTCTGGGATCCGACATTAATCAATGCAAGACTGATAGATCTTCAGAACATATATGAATACCCCAGACTCTTCATATACCAAAGCCAGTGGGATGATACAAGATAAACATATTCCTGGTGAGTGAGAGTCCCATACTGGCCCTGAAGTCTTCTGTAACACGACAACTGGATCAAAGAATCTACCAAATCAGTATAATCCATAAGCTGAGTGACAAGGGGAAATAACTAATGGTCTTAGCTGTATGTAAATTCACCCTTTTCTATTCATTTTTTACTTGGTACACAGGTGTAAAACAAAATAACCTAAAATTGTATCCTTATTAGATGATTATGATATTAAAACATTAATATACTCTTGTTGTATTTGTGATAGAGTTGAAATAATATCGGTGATTAATAACTTACAATAACTTACAAAATCACAAGATGTCACAAAATGTGAAACGTTGTCTTGTGTCAGGTTTGGAGCAATATATATGAATACTGATATGAATTTCGAACCTTCGTGAAAGTTGTGCAACCGTGTAGTAGTAATCAAATACATGATAATTAAATAGCAATATGCAATAAATACCTGTGACATGTATTTCTGATCACTGGTCAACCCTAAATAAAAATTAAAAAAATTCTTCTACAACAAACGTGAGGGTACGGTCAAGTTCAATCCAGCATCGTTATCAATAAAACACTCTTGTTGGTCATTATATTGCCTCTGGAAATAAACATACGAAAGACTAAGATGATTCACCGACAGTGTTTGTTATTTTATCCAATCAAAATCGTTCGTTGTAGTTTATTCGACAAACCAAAACAAAGATGGTAGGTAGTGGGTGTTTCCTAAAACTACCTGCATGTGATCAGATCGTTTCAGTTACATCAGAAATAATCATACATACATTTACATTCATACTGTATACACCCATCTCTCCCTACAGCTTATGAAAAGACAATGTAGCTTTATACTAAAATCGAATATGTGGAAAATGTATGTGCCATTAAGTTTGAACTGTTTCAAATATTAATTGGGTGATCTCTGAGAACACATTGATTTTTCATATACCTTCAAAGCAAATTTTTGGATTGTAGTGTCGTTACAATGAATATATTTATGGCAAATTGATATGTTTTGAGTTCAGATGAAACTAAAAATGAAATTATTATTAATTCAAGAATCCAGCACGAGCGTGCAGGGACATTTTGGTAACCGTAGGTTAGAGTAAATGCACACTAACTTGTCTTAAATAAAATTAATTGTGACATAGTTATAGACTTTTATTTAAGTCATAACATCATGTCTCTATAAAAAGTTGGGAGGAAATGGGTCACGGATAAGTATTCAAATGAAGTGGAAAGAAAACGCATACGAATCAAAAGGTCTGTTCCTCATTGACCAGATGATACCGTGTCATGTTCCAAAGTACTGTTCAGTAACTCCAAGCTGATATATGAAAGTTGATAGAGTGTCATAAGAATTTTGATTATCGTGTCTTACATAATAAATTGATTTTGTTGGTAAGACTTCCTTTTGCACACAAAAAGGTAAAAAATGCCTTAAAATATAATTCAAAAGAGAGTTTTTTTCTGATTTGTTAAGTTATTGTGGTTCGAGTTATGAAATTGACTTGATATTAATGTGTAATAGAACTATGCATTCCCAACAGTTTCTCCAGTGTGATGATCCATGGCTCTACCAACTGAGCCAAAGAAGCATGCTCTGAGTGACAGACACTGAATTTAACACTTGTCACACCCATCAGATCCTTCACAGATAAGATAATATAAATCTGCATGGAATCTTGGAGAAAAAATTTCACTTGCAGTACATTTAACTGTACAAGTCACTTTCACTTCCTATGAATGAAATATTCTTTTTGTAAACCAATTTATTCAGTTTCATTTATTATTATTTTATTTGTGATATTAAATTGTTTTACAGAGATTCAGATTTTGTGGAGACTTAGATTGCCCGGACTGGGTTCTGGCTGAAATCAGCATTCTGTCACGAATGGTAAGACAACCCCAGAAAACTAAAATTCAAATTGTAGTACATCAAGCCAATAAGATTTATCAACAGTTTCCAGTCTATGTTGATAACCATGTATATGTCTTTTACTTATTGTATGGTGTTTATTTTTCAGACATCAGTGAAGATGAAATTACTTTGTATACAAGTCATAAAGGATCTACTTGATGAAGGAATCGATGTAAGTTTTTACTGATTGTGATCTCATGTTGTCCAGCGACGTTCGTTATAAACTTTTAACATTTTTTACTCCTTCTGGAAAACTTTTGAACAGATTTCAATGAAATTTCACAAATACCTTCCATGGCTAAAGGTGCACAAAAGTTTTTAATTATATGGTCCTCAACCTCCAGGTGCCTGAGAGGTAGGGCCAAAAAGGGTCAAATTGATTGAAGCTTCATAATCTTCTTCTCAATACCCAGATAATGCATAACCAAATACTCATCTTGGATAGAAGTGTCTTACAGTGCTTTATAAAACTAGTAAATTTCATGACCCCAGGGTCTCACATTTCCCATTGGGGAGGGGGTAAAATTGACTATATATTAGATAGGAAAATTACATTTTTGACTATAATTTGTTTGTTTTCTTCTAGAAATTGTTCAAATTTGGTAAGAATTTTTAATTTGTATAAGCTGACTGTTTGATGAGCTGCTCCTATTGAACTTGACTGACTCCTAGGGGCTGATGGCGAGGCCAAAAATTGGTCAAATTGACTGAAATTTCAAAGATGTTCTACTGTTCCTGGATGGAAGATCTTATAAAAGAAAGTTAAAATCTTGAGAGTATTTTTTTAATTCAAGCTTGGTTAGAAACCTTAGCATGGAACAGCAGTTAATGTATACACAATTAACATTTGCATTGTGTACAAAGTTTTCAAGTTTTATTACGTTTTTCAACAAAATAATTTCTATGACATGTTACAAGAACTATTATGACTCAAATGACAGTTAAGGCCCCTGGGGCCTCTTGTTTGCCATTTTTCTTGGTACTGTCGATCATCCCAGTGAATGGGTGGTCGGGTGGCGCAGTGATAATACACTTGCCTTTCACCTAGCCGTTCGGGGTTCAATTCCTGAAAGGTAAGGGTCAGCGACCACTTGGGTTTTTCCCCAGGTACTCTGGTTTCCTCTCACAATAAGACTTCTTGTGCGCTTACATTTGGGCCAACAAGAGTGATTAGTATAAGTTGAAATAATTTTTTTTAAAACAAATAAAGTTTAAGTTATTATTATCCAAGCGGAAATTGTATCATTGTTGTGTGGCTCAGTGGTAGTGGACTCAGTCTGTTTCTGGATTCTGAGGGGACTCAATAGGGGAAATGGAGTGAGCAAAGTTTTATAAATTGTTCTTATTCTTTTGGAATTATTGAATATTGGTCTGAAGCATCCATTGGTGAAGGGAAATTGATTTTGTATAAATGATGAACCTATGGGACAGAAGGTTGGGGCCAAGTAGGAAGATACAAGGCTTTTCATTTCAGTTTAGATTAAGCAATTTCTGTGAAGCCAGGTTGCACTATAAACTCCTCGCTCCATTTGTTAAAACATATTTGAAGTTTTTGTATCAAATTGAAATCCTTGTTTTCTTTATTGCAGTATGAGAAAGTCTACAAACTGACGTCCGATGCTAAGTTTGGTGAGTTATCCCAAGTGTATAATAGTACTTTCTATGAACCTTGAACATACTCCTTTATATTGTAGAAGTAAAACTGTCTATATGGTGTAAGGTCCCCTGTTAAAGATTTTCCTGTTAACTCATATAATGTCATTTAGTTGAGCTAAAAATCAATTCATCAATAAGGCAAAGCTAAAACTGACCCGATGTTCTTGGGAGTTTTATAAGGACATTTAATTAAAAAATTAGATTAAAGGTTTTTAAGCTTAAAACTTATTCAATGAAGCAAATTTTTTGATGAAAAATTAATTATTTATTAGGCTGTTACCTTTTTAGGTATTAGGGTTGGGATTTTTGATTGCAGTTAAATGCTAGTCCACCCATTGAAAACTGCACACTTTTGAATACGTAATGTTTGGTTTAGAAATTGGTGATGTGAAGGCAAGTTTAGCGGCCCTCAGTTTCGTGCTTTCCAGTGCTGCTAAATATGGCATTGACGGAGAATCCCTCTCTAATGAACTTCAGCAGTTAGGTCTCCCAAAAGGTAAGCTGATCTCCCAAAGCAAAGAGAGATAATTATTGGGAAACATCACTTTTAGAATGATAAGAATATATGGTGTCTTCCTTAGCTGGTGCAGTAATATCAAACTGTTGTATTATCTTCCTAAAATAGTAACAATGAAACAGAATTATCTCCCCTTCCCTAAAGAATCAAAGTGAGAATACCAAGTTACCTCCCCTTATGAAACTAGGACAGGCTTCAGGATGAAATTTGCCTTAAAATATGATGTGAAAACTGTGTTACCCTCCTCCTTTTTCTACATCTGAATTAAGCTCAAAATATTGAGTTATCACCCCTTTGTAAAAAAATGTTGAAATACATATTGAAACTGCTGGGTTGTCTTCTCTGATATAAAGTGTTATCAGGGGAAATAACTCAAATTTACCAACTACTCTAGTGCCACTTATTTTTGCAGTTTTATTCATCACATTGTATCATCTGATTTCAGAACATACTGCAGCATTATGTAAATCCTACAGTGATGGTGTAGATAAACTACAAACTCATTTTAGAAAGACTAGTCTGCGATGTGAGTATCCTGCTGTTTGTTTTATTTCATTTTGTGTTGTTTCACGTGGAAAACATCCATAGTTTTCCATTTTTTTTCGATTTCATAGTTTCATAGTCTCGCTGATGAAAGTTTGAAAATCAAGTTTGTGTATTCATGTCAACTGTTGGGAAAATCCTCAATGTGTTTTTGTTGAAATTAAAATCAATACAAAGTTGTTTACAGGCTGATATTTGCTAAATGAATACACATTCAGGTCACCTAAGACAAAGTCACATGGTGACCTATAGCCATCATGCTTTGTCAGTCTTCATCCGACGTGCGCCATACACCATGCATAAACTTTTGACATTTTAAACTTCTTCTCAAGTTCCACCAGTGGGATTGAGCTAAAATTTGCATGAAATGATCCTGAGATGGTCCTGATCAAAGTGTTAATACTTTTCAGTTCTGTCTGAAATCCAAGATGGCCACCATGGCTGCGATCTTGGAAAAGATATCTTAAACTTCTTCTCCAGTTCCACTGGTGCCGTTGAGGAAAGGTAGCCAAACAAAGTGTTGTTATTTTTTGATCTTGTCAAGACTTTGACACTGCAGCCAGGGACGTCATTTTGTAACATAATTGCGTAATCTTTGTTTCCTTTGCAACACCTATTTCAAACTTCTTCTCAAGTTTCAACAGTGTGAATGAGCTAAAACTTATCTAAAATGGTTCTGATCAAGTGTTGTTATTTTTAGGTTGGTCTGAAATCCAAGAGGGCTGTCATGGCCACCACCTGGAAAAAAAACATTTCTAGGTCAAAAACATAATTTTCACATTACATGAATAAGGCAGATATTTCAAATGTGAAAAGAAACCAGTACTCTTTATTGAACGACAGTTATAAATCAAGGTCAAGGTCACTGTTGATACTTATTAAAAGGGAGTAGGAACAATAATTATGGCTAGAATTTGAATGAAATGTTCCTGGAGAGAAGCTGACCAGTTTTGTTTGGTGTAATAAGGAACATCTTGTGTTCACAGTCTTTAATGTGAGTTTGGTCTACTTGAAGTATGTAATGGGTCAGAGGGACATTATCGGTAGTTTATTGAAGATACAGATATGAAAATGATGATCACAACTTGTGTTTGTTGTTTTTCTATAGTATCCCATGTTGACTCGGTGCGATGGAGAGTTGACTATGTCCTCAGTTCTAGTGAGTTAAAGGTGAGTACATATTGATGCAGTTCATTAGGGAGTGAACTATGTCCTCAGTTCTAGTGAGTTAAAGGTGAGTACATATTGGCTCAGTTCATTAGGGAAACAACTATGTCGTCAGTTCTAGTGAGTTAAAGGTGAGTACATATTGACTCAGTTCATTAGGGAGATAACTATGTTGTCAGTTCTAGTGAGTTAAAGGTGAGTACATATTGGCTCAGTTCATTAGGGAAACAACTATGTCGTCAGTTCTAGTGAGTTAAAGGTGAGTACATATTGACTCAGTTCATTAGGGAGATAACTATGTTGTCAGTTCTAGTGAGTTAAAGGTGAGTACATGTTGACTCAGTTCATGAGGGAGAGAACTATGACATCTTTTCTGGGTGTTAAAGGTTGAGTTTCCATGTAATCTCATTAAGGTGGAGAGTGGAAAATGTCGTCAGTTCTAGCAGGTTAAACATGAGTTATCATGTCCTGTTTTCTATGTGTAAACTGCTGATCTTATTAAATTGTAAGTTATATGTTTATGAGTAATCTTTGCTTGTTTTTTTCTATTCACTTGACATTGGTGTCTAGTTCTGATTCCATCTCGTTGTACCCTATTTGTTTTGTATCTCCTTCAAGAAAGTCAAATATTACTTACAGCACGTAAACCTTATAAACAACCCTTAAATCCATGGTATGTATTATGATAGAAGTTGTATCAGAGACATTCTGTATTGTTTTATCAGAAGGTGGACAATGTCGTGATCCTCAAATCCATGGTATGTATTATGATAGAAGTTGTATCAGAGACATTCTGTATTGTTTTATCTGAAGGTGGACAATGTCGTGATCCTCAAATCCATGGTATGTATTATGATAGAAGTTGTATCAGAGACATTCTGTATTGTTTTATCTGAAGGTGGACAATGTCGTGATCCTCAAATCCATGGTATGTATTATGATAGAAGTTGTATCAGAGACATTCTGTATTGTTTTATCTGAAGGTAGACAATGTCCTGAGGTTTTTTGAGTTAACATGTTCAATTGGAGAGTAGGCAGTGGACTGCATGATATTTTTTTTTCTCTGTCAGGACGTAAATTCTCCCTGTGTCCAGTTACAGTTGACCACTAAGAACCCAGACACTGGTGCAACATCACCAATCTCCTTCACAGTATCAACAGAGAAGTTCCGTGTCCTACTCAGCGGTAAGTTACCCCTGTGGGGAAGTTTTACATTTTACTCAGCAGAAAAGCAACTTTCTAAATGCATTTTAACCATATTTCTTTAGCATTTCATCTAAAAATAGTAACAACTGTTACAGGCTGAAATTGCTTCATCATAGGAAGGTACTCAGCAATTCTTGCCCTTGAAGGCATGCTATACAATAAAAGTAGGTCACAGTGACCTTTGCTTTTTTCTAGTTTTTGAATCAGAGAATTATGGTCACACCAATGTTTCTTCATATTTTATGCATTTCACCAAACTAGAGGAAATTTAGGACCTAAGATTATTAAAATTTCACACAGATTCGCTAAACATCTTGTGTTAGTACTTCATAAGTGGACATGTAACATGAACCATAATTTGGTAACAGTGACCTATATTTATCACTTTCATTTATCAATAACTACTTCCATATGTCTTTAATGCAGTAACTAACAAAATGATTTGTTCTAGATTATTTTTGTATATGTAGATAAGGGAGATAATTTAACTTTTAATGTCGGGTTGTATATAACCTTAGAGCCTTTTTCTTGTTTTTATTTCAGAATTAAAACAAGCCAACAGTGTCATGGAGTCTTTATCATCTTGATGGTCAACACATCTTAATTAAAAATCTAATTAGGAAAAAAAAAGAAAACGAAAGAACCACACAAAATTGTTGGAATCAGAATCTAGCTTGATGTAATGTTACCATGGTGATCATTCACTGTTGATACTTTAGGGTTTTATTTGATCTTTATGTAGTCAGAAGAGTGTGTAGATGAGATCTTTCTCTTAATTGATTACGTGCATCAGTTTCTTATACACAAGACAATACACTTCCCAGTGAGAGATTTTCCTGTCTTGTCGGATTTGTGTGGTACATATTCATGACATTTGGTGCAAAGTGACACAATGATTAAAACATAGTTATATTCAGTTGTCTTTCTGAAGTATAAAATGAAAAGAGATTAATGGCTGAGGTATGGAGTGTCTGTCCTCGGCTGAGATATGGAGTGTCAGTCCTCGGCTGAGGTCTGGAGTGTCTGTCCTCGGCTGAGGTATGGAATGTCAGTCCTCGGCTGAGGTATGGAGTGTCTGTCCTCGGCTGAGGTATGGAGTGTCTGTCCTTGGCCGAGGTACGTAGAGTCGGTCCTTGGCTGAGGTAAATTGATCCCAATCACCAAACAAATTCTTTCGTTGTAATGTATTACAGGAAGACAAGGCTTTATTCTGTTGTTGATATGATGTAGTAAATACATTGTACAGTAATGTAATGAAGGATTAACATTTTCGTCCATACTTGTGATGGATTTTATTCCTAAATTTGGGTTTATTACAGTACATGTGATTGTATTGAGATCTTTATACACAAAGATAATTGTACAGAGAGGAGTACAGGTCACCTTACTGGACCTGAATGTAGTTTTATTGAGTACAAGGACTATAGTCTCGTTATGATTGAGGTCCTCCCTGGGGTACTGATAATGTCAGGGTTTTCTGTGTTAAAAAGTATTACATGGATATATGACTGCATTGATCTATTACAGTTTCTATTCCATGTTTACTTAACAATGACTGCAGGGTGTCCGATTCACCACTGTGATGATTTGCTAAAATGTGAAACTACACAAATATTTAATTATGACAAGTTATGTATGTTACTACTGGTGATTAGGAATCGAACAAAGATGACAGATTTAGAGGAAACTGATGTTTTACCTCCTGTTCAATTATGTCAAATATGATGAAATTATGGAAATAAAACATATTTTATTATCTTATTAACAGGTTCCGGTTATATTTCCAATGTAGGGAGCTATAGGAAAAATGGAAACAGAATTTTTAGCTCAACATTATCCCTCCATCATCATGGTTAACTATTCACATTTTTCTGTCCACAAACAATTTTATCTATTTCTTGAAAAGCACAAGATGGATCTCAAATTTCTTATGTAGGTTCCACTTGGCCCCTAATTTTAAGAGGGATCAAAAGAACAAAATGGCTGACAGGTGGCCATCTTAAATTTCTACATTGAACGATTGTTATCAGTATTTCTTTAGAAGTACGGTATGGATCCCTCTCAAGTTCTCTTCTTTGTCCCTAGTTGTGCCCGTTTGACTGATCAGAAAAAACAAAATGTCTGACAGGCAATCATCTTGGATTTGGCATTAAAAGATTAATTTCACTATTTCTTAAGAGAAATTTTCAAATTTTATGTAATTTACAACAGAAACGAAGGAGAGGAAAGAAGGGAAAAGATCCAACTTTAAAAGTGACTAGTAAAAAACTAGAGCTTGATGCCTCAATGAATACACAGTCACCTTCATCTCTCTGTATGTTTGTCAATCTCTCAAATAAAACTGAATTTTCCTGATACACATTTTAAGAGACAAAGTTGTATTGCTATGCCATATTCCCTTGTTAGATTTCTTGACAACAAAACATTTGAGACTAATTTCCTCAGTTAAAGCAAATTGGTTATTATCTAAATAATGGTATTGAATGCATTTTTAAAGCAGAATATGTGAATAGTGATGATGTTTCAAAGTATTCTGTGTATGAAATACATTGTTTTTACAGATATTTGTTATACTTGACCCAAATTCCTATGAACTTTCTCGGTTTTGGTCTTTGTGAATATACCCTCATAACACTATAACTCCCATGTACTTGTGACATTACTCATAATATTGATTTTGAAAATTTTCAAATTCTGATCAAAAGTCATGAAATAACAGGTGATTCTAGCACTTTTGATGATTTGAGAAGATGGACGATATCAGGTTGACAGCACAAAATTGGACAAGTTGGTGACACTAAATTGCTCAATTAATGTGTAGTGTCGAAAATGTCGTGGACAAAAGTTGACAGATATGGTCGTCTCTATCCTTCAGTCAGATCATAATGTATAGAGAAGATATAAAACTCAGACTAACAGAGATATTTGTATATTTTATTCTCTTCAGTATAAATCACAAGGAGTTATCTCCCTGTACATATTATTTACATGACATGTATGATTAAACAGCACATATAAAATACTGTTTCTTTATTACTTACATGAAAAATGATTTTATTGCTTTCCACATGATTATCCCTGCTTGGGCCTCTTAAAGTGTGTAATTAATTCCCCTTGGGTGCCCCCTAACAATGGCAAGAATTGTGTTCTATACATCTGTAGGGCCCCATCCAGCATGAAGCTACTTAAAATATATAGGCCCCACAACTGAATATATGAAATGCTGCATAGATGTGACAATTCTGATTTATTTATTCTCTCTGTTCTCTCAGTTTTATTGCAATATCAAAATAAAAATGTTATTTCTTTTTACAAATCAGTGTTGCATTTTATAAGTGTAGGTTACAAGGTTATACCATTCGGTTGGTTGATCTGGTTGAATCAACATATTCCAAAATAGAATATTCAGATTATCAGTAAAAACTACAATCACAGACTTGAAATAATTGAAGCCTGCAGTACAGTGACACAAATGTACAGTAAAATATAACATTTCAATGGCTGGTTCTGTAAAACCAGTTTGATCTACAATAGAATAAACATCTCCATATTTACTATAAATCAGATCAAATCTTTTCAGAACTATGAGGTGTGACCATAACAATGGTAAGCATACTTCAGCACTTTAAGTAACATAGCTCTGTTATAGTGTTTTTACAAAAATCACTAAAATACTTAACATTCTTTTCAAAGTTAACGCTCTCAGCACTGTCACAAAAAATCGTATTTAATGTATCAAACACCCTGGATTCTTAAATTGTTCAGCTTGATCGATTTTTACTACACTGTAGTAGTCCATGATCTAGAACTAGGGCATTTAATATAATAAATATAGGTTTATTGAAGGCAAGATCCAATTTTTAGAAAGAATTAACAATATATAGAAAATATTATAACTGTAATGATATACAAATAGACATAGACAGATGAATTATTTTTCTGCCAATTCTCATTATATTACAAAGGATAATACAATTTTAACAAGACATTTAATATCACAAATAGAAAGACATTTAATATAAGAGTTACTTCCCTTTGTTCTAATTTTTTCCTATGTAAATTGCAATGTTCTTTTTTAGAATATGAAACATTTTCAGGTTGTAATAATAAATCGATAGTTGTAGAAATTCACATCCAAACCATTACTTGTGTTTCAAGTACTAACATTACAAAATGGTACATCTGTAAAATAAGGCCACAACAACACATGAAAATTAGAAAACACAACCTCACATAAACATTCTTAAAAGAATTCTCACAACCTGTCAGCCAAATAAAAGTCAGAAAACTATATCTCCTCATCATTAAATCTGTTGTACAAATTAAATTGATAATTTTCATTTTATTGTTACACTTTGTATATATGTCTTGACTGAAAAAAAAAAAAAAGAACACCTGAAAATATTTTCTATGGACCAATGAAAATATGAATGTTTCCAACAGGGAGGTCCATTTTTATACATTCACTTTCATAATTTTATGACTTTTACTATAAAATATCATTTTTATCACAGGACTGTAATATACTTTGTTAAGTCTTCTGCAGAAAAGTATACAGAACACAGGGCCTCTTAAGGTAATATCTATTATACATAACACAGGGCTGTCTTTATCTTCATTGTGTAGGTCCTAGAAAAGTATGATTAGCAAAAGTTTCTTGAATACAGATCCAGGGCCAATAAATCTGTACACAACTCTTAAAAATATACATAATCCAGGGCCAATGGAGACAAACTTTGTATAAATACATAGTTTAGGGAAACAACTGCATACCAACTTTATATATTTATGATCAGGGCCACATGTAACACTCAAACATATACATGATTAGGGCCACTGACTACACATACAATCCTTTGACTGTATACATAGCCAGGGCCCATAACTCTGGTGCTATGATGCTTATTGTTGTAAGACTTGCTGTATATGAAAGAGAATACCTAACAGATCAAACAGACTAGTTCAGAAAAACATCAAAATAAACAAAACTTTAAAATATCTCTCTTGTTCAACATACACTGCAGATCATTTCAATATCACATAGACTATATTCTGTCTTTGATAAGAGTTACTTCCCCTGAATCCCCCCCCCCCCCCCAATTTGAATTAAGAATAACTATACATCAAACCATTTTATAGAAGATAACCACACCCCTTTACAAAAACACAATAATCCTTTCTATTTTTATGCTAATGATCATAATCATACCCGATCACTGTATTGTAGATGGTTATAATCACACCCGATCACTGTATTGTATTAATATCATGGTGATTCCAACTCACACAATTCATACCATCTCTTTAATATCAATCACAACCAAAGAGATTAAACTAACATGTTGTTCACAACACTATGAAGCTAGTTCATAACACATGAACCTCATCACAACAGATAAACACCAAACAGTCATCAGTTCAGATTTGAGAGATCTTTAGTTGAAATGATATTTTCATTTTTAAAGAAATTCATATCAGGATTTTTAATATTGACGATAAAATAATAACCGGAAAACAGGCTGAAAGCTTATATCAATTACTATTCATTTTTCAAACACAAAAAGATTGACAGGTGTAAACAAAAAAAAAAAAAAAACCACAAAAAATTGCAATCAATAAACAAGTGTAATTATTATTGTTATGGATTTTCAGAAACTTCAAAGAACGGCAAAAATATATTCTCTGCTATACACTTAATAACTCCAGGCATCATAACAATATGATTATGTCCAAATATATACTACTTTATAGTAAAAAATTTTTTATTCAACTTGTTAAAAACAACTGCAATCATGCAAATTTTAATATATTGTCTATAATTTCACATCAAGAAAAATAAATGGCTCATATTTATGTTTAAGTCTTTAAATCTGCTGCCGTTTTAGCTGAGTACTTCGATAATAAAACTTGTATGATAGAATGGATGGCCTTCCCTTCATCAGCTAGGTCTGATCAACTGTATGTATACCAATAGGGTAGCAATGGTACAAATTCCAGTGTAAATATATTGCAATATAATATAACTGCTTGATAAAAATAAAGGCAAACCATTCAAGAAATATTGCTGACAGTCAGATTGCTTGATAAAAATAAAGGCAAACCATACAAGAACTATTGCTGACAGTCATATATAACAAATGTTTTGAATGAGATCTCTAAGAACTTGTTCTACCAACTACATACCTCATGTTTTTCATCATAATTGGTTTTAAAGTGATACGTCTGGGTTATTTATCGTATAGACTTGTTCAGACTGACCTTTATCCCTAGTATCACCTTGTGATGTTCAGGCCTACAACATCACATGATATGTTCTGTGCGTATATCACATTGTACCATGCTCATTAATAAGCCCATCCTTCACTGATAATATTTGTATATAAACTTACCTGAATTATCAAACTAAATTCAGCAAAATTAAATTCACTTTAAAAGCAGTTGGTTTCTTTAATATCGAATAACTGTATTTACAGAAAAGACATATAAACTGCAGTTGTCCGTTTTGCTGCCACGCTTGTTTCCGCACTCTACAACAACAACAAGCCTGGTCTGTCTGTTTTACCATCGAACTGAGTTGTTGTTTGTTAAGACCTGTAAACAATCTCTAAAGTGCGTAACAATTTATCGTCTTTGGCCGATACATCCACAAATTGAATTTCCTGAGTGGACAATAAAATAAGTTACGTAGTTGTTGTGGATGAGGAAATAAATCCACACGATTGGTTGAACTAAGATGTGAAGTGATTTTTGGACTAGTAACATCCATGCAGTATTTTGTATCAGTTGTGTGTAGTGTATTACATCCTCGTAGTTCACTTGTGCGTTCATCTAGAAAGTAAATTAGCCAATATCAACAGAGGGATCTGTATGGTACACATATCCTGCTGTCTTATCAACAGTGTACTTTATAAGTTATCCACGGTGTGGAATTCCTTATGGTATCCAATGCTGGTTGATACAATCCACATTCAGTGGGGCTGCACAGCATTTTTATCCACTTTCAATGGAACATCAGCCTCCTTTCCATTTAGAACGTCCACTGTCAGCTATATTCACAATACTAGTCTTGTGGAGAAAAGTCCACGGACTGTGTGGATTTTTTGGTGTAATGAGTGGACTTTTTGGTGTTCGTTCAGGTGAATCAGTGCGTGGATCAGAAGTGATCCACAAGGACGGACACACTACTCTTGCCTACTTTACCCTGTGAACTTTGATCCATGCCGGCCAGGTTCATGTTCTGCCACTGTGTGGGGTGTCCTACAACACAAAACAGAGTCATGAACATCCTACAGATATTCATCAATACCATTAAAAAGTGATTAACATCTTACAGATATTCATCAATACCATTCAAGTTTTCATTTTTATGTTCAGATTTTCAAGGGTTTACCAAAGTTTTAAGCTTAAACTTACCTGAAGGAGAGTCACTGGATTTCAGGGCAAAGGACCAGCTGTCTGGATTGACCGAGGCACAGTGAGGAAGACGTAGCTCCACTGGGTGGAGGAACTTCAGTCCGTGGGGCCCACACATCACTAAGGGGCTCAGCAACGTCTCACCTGTACAGGTAAAAATAGAATATCTCCTTACTGCAATACAACACCTGCTTATGTTGGTACAAATTAAGACATGATTCAAATACACACTATACATGGATAAACAAACTTGTAAGTCCCTCTTTAGAGATAATGACTGTAGGTGTTATGGTTATGAAGAAGAAGTTTTTTGAAGTTCCATGGAAAACAGAATCATGAATAAGTTGGTCAGCTCTACATCAGATTTGGAATGTTATGGTCAGGGAGTAGGCTGATTGACCAGCACTGACCTTTCTCTCTGTCCAGTGGTGGTAGGATGTTGTTGTCCTTGCACACTTTAAAGTATATCTCCTGTTGCACGCCCTCAGGGATAGCACCTAGTGGAATGACAATACTCACACCTGTTGGAGAGACAAAATATGTCAAATAATGAAATCTAGATCAAATAATGAAGTTTGCAAAAAAGATATACCTGTTTATCAAATATCTATCAGGCCATGTATATAGGGTGAAACATCTCACTCACCTGTTTCCTTTGATTCTAACACACCACCTTTGTGGTCGAAAATTCCTCTGGCAGTTGCAACCACTGTATGACCTTCTTCTATAGACTTTCCACTGTCTAACCTGCAGTACAGAGATGTCAGAGTTAAACTGTGGTTCATGGGGTCAGTGACAACAGTATACAGGGTTCATGGGGTCAGAGACAAAAATATACAGGGTTCATGGGGACAGTGAGAACAGTATACAGGGTTCATGGGGTCAGTGACACAGTATACAGGGTTCATGGGGTCAGTGACACAGTATAGGGTTCATGGGGTCAGTGACACAGTATAGGGTTCATGGGGTCAATGACAACAGTATACAGGGTTCATGAGGTCAGTGACAACAGTATACAGGGTTCATGGTGTCAGTGACAACAGTATAGGGTTCATGGGGACAGTGATAACAGTATACAGGGTTCATGGTGTCAGTGACAACAGTATACAGGGTTCACCGGGTCAGTGACAACAGTATACAGGGTTCATGGTGTCAGTGACACAGTATAGGGTTCATGAGGACAGTGATAACAGTATACAGGGTTCATGGTGTCAGTGACAACAGTATACAGGGTTCATGGGGTCAGTGACAACAGTATAGGGTTCATGGGGTCAGTGACAACAGTATACAGGGTTCATGAGGTCAGTGACAACAGTATACAGGGTTCATGGTGTCAGTGACAACAGTATACAGGGTTCATGGGGTCAGTGACAACAGTATACAGGGTTCATGGTGTCAGTGACAACAGTATACAGGGTTCATGGGGTCAGTGACAACAGTATACAGGGTTCATGAGGTCAGTGACAACAGTATACAGGGTTCATGGGGTCAGTGACAACAGTATACAGGGTTCATGAGGTCAGTGACAACAGTATACAGGGTTCATGGTGTCAGTGACACAGTATAGGGTTCATGGGGACAGTGATAACAGTATACAGGGTTCATGGTGTCAGTGACAACAGTATACAGGGTTCATGGGATCAATGACAACAGTATACAGGGTTCATGGGGTCAATGGCAACAGTATACAGGGTTCATGGTGTCAGTGACAACAGTATAGGGTTCATGGGGACAGTGATAACAGTATACAGGGTTCATGGGGTCAATGACAACAGTATACAGGGTTCATGGTGTCAGTGACAACAGTATACAGGGTTCATGGGGTCAATGACAACAGTATACAGGGTTCATGGGGTCAATGACAACAGTAGACAGGGTTCATGGGGTCAATGACAACAGTATACAGGGTTCATGGGGTCAGTGACAACAGTATACAGGGTTCATGGGGTCAGTGACAACAGTAGACAGGGTTCATTGGGTCAGTGACGACAGGGCACAGCTTCATTGGGTTGGGTCTGATAACATTACAAGAGAACTCTTATTGTACTTTATTGAATCTTTATCAGTTCCTTCAAGATGAACTGAACACAAGCCAAGTTTTTGCTTATTAGTCCAAGTAATATATTGCAACTTGTTATCTTCTATATTGTACAATTTATTGTATGTACTCTTTTCCCAATAGATCTAAAAACTCATACATATAAATAAAGTTGAAAAAGCACAGCTCAAATCCATTCTCCACACAAGTGCTGGTATTAGTAAACCTTACCCACTACTGTCGCTATTAAACAGTTGTCGCTCTTCTTGGTCAGCTGACCTGTCACCTGACACATCACCTGACCTGTCAGATCGAGCCTCACTCTCACCGAGGTCAGAGTGAGGTTGTGGTTCATAGATGACCTGGTTAGTTTCATCGTTGTACACTGCTTGGTTAGGTAAAGGGCTACACACAAGACCAGAATCACAGGACATCAACAAAGAAAAACCAACACCAAACAAAGTGTCAAATTCTGATCAGATCTCATACAAATCACAGGAGCCTTAAACATCAGATCTCACACAAATCACAGGAGCCTTAAACATCAGATCTCACACAAATCACAGGAGCCTTAAACATCAGATCTCACACAAATCACAGGAGCCTTACACAGACAAGCCCAGAAGTCTTTTCATCATCAAGGAAGACTTCTGTGATTTTGATTTCCATGATTTACATTTGAAAAATTTTATATCTTTTATCACTAAATCAAATAAAATTTTATCTCTAAATGAGTATATACTACTTGTCTTCAGATATATACATATTATACATTTTATCTTTCAGAATTTGCAATACAACAAAGTAAAGGCAATCATAGAATTGTGAGATCAATCAGAATTTGTACATAAAAATGTTAGAATATGTCGTGCAAGCAGTTAAAAAGTGATAAAAATAAGTTACAACAGATCAGATACATTAAACAGTCTGCTCCTCAAATGACAATGGAACTCTTCAGTCTGCTCCTCAAATGACAACGGAACTCTTCAAGGTTCTTATGTCATCAAAAAGTCAAACAACTTTTCTACCTACTGTTTTTAATTTTACAAAGTGTATATTAAGCTGGGCAGCTGACAAATATAGAGATTTTCTTTCACAACATTGTAACATATGATCTGAATCAATACACCTTGGACGATTTGCCGATGTCAAGGGAGATAACTTTCACAGATGATAGTGTTAACATTAAGATATGGTTATACAACTTGTATTTGTTATATTGTTGATTAACTGCCAGGATCATTTAAGGATGTGTCAAGTTTGGGTAGTGGATGAAAGAGTTCCAAGAGAAAAATCAATGACCTGGAAACTAGCCCATGTAGGCCTTCAACTTGTGACCAAGAGGTGGAGAGCCTAGTGATAAAGACGGTCAGACACCTCAACACTTAGCCACCACAGCCACAACCACTTAACCACCACAGCCACAAGCACTTAGCTACCACAGCCTCAACACTTAGCCACCACAGCCACAACCACTTAGCTACCACAGCCTCAACCACTTAGCCATCACGACTTAGCCACCACAAGCACTTAGCCATCACAACCACTTAGCCACCACAACCACTGAGCCACCACAACCACTTAGCCATCACAACTTAGCCACCACAACCACTTAGCCATCACAACTTAGCCACCACAACCACTTAGCCATCACAACCACTTAGCCATCACAACTTAGCCATCACAACCACTGAGCCACGATAACAACTTAGCCATCACAACTTAGCCAACACAACCACCTAGCCACCTTATCTTAAATTATATTTAAATGATAAAATTAGAGATCTATCAAAGTCAATTTTTTTCATGGAATATTTTCACATAAATTTTATTTTAGGAAATGTTTTAACATTATGAACAATTGAATTCTGTTGATTCAATGAGAAACAGACTGAAAAGAAAAATATTAGTGAAAACATGAGAAAAATATTAATTTCTTCATGCAAATTATGTCAAAGAAAGCATCGTAAATTATTCACACATGGACGTTTCTGAATGCCTCACAATAATAATCATTCCAAAAATAATCCCTTGATTTTAAAATCCTTACAATACATGTACAATATACCAGGTATATCTTCAAATGAACTTTGAACTTTCAAGTAAATTCACAACTATCTATAGTTCTGTATTTTCTTGTTTCATATCAAAATCTTTAACAAACATTCATTTCCATATTTGGAGATTGTCATTATCTATATTTTGATCCTTTTTCCATGATTACAATGATTTACTACGGTATCCTTATCATGACAGGTCACTAATGCCAGTGTTTAGCACTTCTGACAGTATTTTGTACAATTTTCATACTATACATAAAACACAAGGGATTTAAATTTTTAAAAATGTATTTGAGTCACAACAATTGCGATGAGACATCCATGTATGAAGTTTACACTACATATCAGAAGTAAGTAATCAGTACGTACTTCCTATAATGTGTCAAATTACCAGGCCTCAAACTGTTAGCAAGCTTAGATCCCACTACTAAAGTTTATACATTCACTGTACCTTCTGAAAGTACACTACAAATAGTGCTGAAAGCCACTACAACTATACTGAAAACTCTGTAAGTACGGTACAACTACACTGAGAGTAATTCTACAAGGTATACAGAAAACACACTTAAAACACACATACACAGAAAACACGCTGAATGTATGCTGAAAACACACTGAATACACACTGAAAACACACTGAAACTATACTGTACCTGTACTGCCTGCCAGGCTGCAGTAGAGGTTTGGGTGATGATGGACCATTCATATCAGATTTTCCAAAAGTTGACATAACTGGCTTCTTGTAAGCTTCAAATGCGCTGCCTCTCTCGTCTGTGTCCGTGGAATCTGCATTCGTCCGATCCCTATGACCAAAGAGTTTTCTATACAGAATCTATACCGTTTTTATATATCTATTGATAACAGGGATTTTCATTTATGATTTTTCTTCACAATTATACAAATTGTTTACATGATTTTTGATATAAGATATCATTCCTGTTTTTTTCATTTTTATTTTCTCTTTGTGAAAGATAACGATCGACATTAGATCTTTGTTTTGACAAGATTTTAAGACAGAATTGAAATATATTAATCTGATATGCTGAAGTCAAAGTTCATCCAACATGCTGAAGTCAAAGGTCATCTGACATGCTTAAGTCAAAGTTCATCCCACATGCTGAAGTCAAAGGTCATCTGACATGCTGAAGTCAAAGGTCATCTGACATGCTGACGTCAAAGGTCATTCAACATACTGGGGTTAAAGATTTAAAAAAAAAAGGAAACCACAAGTTAGCATCTCAAATATGATCTTCAAACTAATGACGTCATCAATAAAACACAGGTCAACAACTGGACAAAAAGCTGAATAATTTCCGTGTTTCTAATTCACATTTTTCCTGGAGGTGAATTATGACAGAATATTTTGTGTAATGAGTATGACCTAAAATTTCAAATCAAAATGGTATATCGGAGTCTGAAACTGACATGTTATGTTTCAGGTTTATTGCCCTGTGAACAGCCACTGTCATTTAACGACAGTCTCTTTGTATTAGCTGGTGGCGACCTCACTGAACAACATACAGAAGGCCCATCACATCTTCCTGAGCAATCAGGGTAAAGTCTTTTGTCCTTGCCACGTTATGCTAATGCAGGAAGGGATTATGCTAATGACACAAGTGTGGCTATACTCATGCATATTTCTTTGCCAACTTGTAGGATGGAAATTTTTAGTTTCAGTTTTGGACAAAAATTTATAAAATTCTAATAAAACAAGTACAAATACATTTAAACACGCATAATCACCCCCATGGAATTCCAAATTCCTTGTATATGACAAAGGTGAGGTTATGCTAATGAGAGATTATAATTATACTAATGAGATATAAAGATTATGCTAATGTGGTAGGTGTGGTTATGCTAATGAGATAGTGACAATGTTGAGAGGTAATGATTATGCTAATGAAAGATAATAATAATGCTAAGAGATACTGAGTATGCTAATGAAGTAGGTGCAATTATGCTAATGAGATAGTGACAATGCTGAGAGATAATGATTATGCTGATGAAGTAGGTGCAGTTATGCTAATGAGATAGTGACATTGTTGAGAGATAATGATAATGCTAATAAGGTAGGTGTGATTATGCTAATGAGATAGTGACAATGCTGAGAGATAATAATTATGCTACTAAAGTAGGTGTGGCTATGCTAATGAAATGGTGACAATGCTCAGAGATAATGATTATGCTAATGAAGTAGGTGCAGTTATGCTAATGATATAGTGACATATTTGAGTGATAATGATTATGCTAATGAAGTAGGTGTGGTTATACTAATGAGATAGTGACAATGCTGAGAGATAATGACTACTTATGAGGAAGGTGTGGTTAGCTTATGTGATGACAATGTTGAGATATTATGATTATGCTTATGAGGTAGGTGTGGTTATGCTAATGAGAGGTAATAACAATGCAGAGATAATGATTATGCTAATGAAGTAGGTGTGGTTATGCTAATGAGAAAGTGACAGGGAATGAAGAATATCAATCACAAGAGCTCATATACACATGCAATTCAGTTGTAAGCTTTTTGGTTCAAACAAATAAGTCCAACTCATTCATAAAAATAAATATATATTTTTATTTTTATTTTCATGACCAAGTAAATATACTAAATATTTCTGAACACAATTTTGTTTGTAAATTTTACAAAAACTGTCATTTATAAGCATATTAATAGTGCTACTGATCTTTACAAATGAGAAAAAAATCATTTTGTCCTAAAATATCAATCATACATGTATGATTAAGCAATGAATTTTTTTCTTGTGATTTTTTTTTCAAAACAATTAAGTTCTTACAAAAAATGAAAAAGAAGAAGAAAAGAGAAAAAATTACAATAAAACAAATGATATGTCAATATCTAAAAAAAAGCAAAATAAAACAAAGTTTACAGATTAAATCCTCCTCAGATACATGCTTCTGTGCTAAAATAGTTTTAAATTTGAAGATTTTTTTTATCATAGATTTGAATTTATTAACAATAACTACTGAACCAAAAAGCTTTCAACTTGTCACAAGTAAAATATGTTTCTCCAGAAGGACTTAGTGGAAAGGTCTACTTTTGTATCTCAGAGACTGATTTTGAAAATTTTAAGATTTGAATTATTGAAATTGTCCAAAATGAAAGAGGGGTTGATTACAGGTGTAAACAGTGCAAATCCAGGTAAGTTACCTAGACAACAACAGGTTAAAAACACAAGAAAGAAAAGTCAACGTCACTACATGTATTAATGAAGACAGAAAACCAAACACAAAATAGTACAAAGGACATGTATCTTGTAGAAGGTTACAAAGGTTTTCATTCATTCTAATTTCTCCATTTCTGAGTCCTGTATCGGTTAGTGAGGTTAGCAGACAACAACTAACATCTCTACTTGTTAAAAATAATTACAATAAATAGCAATATTAGCCTCGTTGATTCAGAAAGTTTTAGCAACATTAGCCTCGTTGATTCAAAAAGTTTTAGCAACATCAGCCTCGTTGATTCAGAAAGTTTTAGCAACATCAGCCTCGTTGATTCAGAAAGTTTTAGCAACATTAGCCTCGTTGATTCAGAAAGTTTTAGCAACATCAGCCTCGTTGATTCAGAAAGTTTTAGCAACATCAGCCTTGTTGATTAAGAAAGTTTTAGCAACATTAGCCTTGTTGATTAAGAAAGTTGTTGATTAAGAAAGTTTTAGCAACATCAGCCTCGTTGATTAAGAAAGTTTTAGCAACATTAGCCTTGTTGATTAAGAAAGTTTTAGCAACATTAGCCTCATTGATTCAGAAAGTTTTAGCAACATTAGCCTCGTTGATTCAGAAAGTTTTAGCAACATTAGCCTTGTTGATTAAGAAAGTTTTAGCAACATTAGCCTTGTTGATTAAGAAAGTTTTAGCAACATTAGCCTTGTTGATTAAGAAAGTTTTAGCAACATTAGCCTTGTTGATTAAGAAAGTTTTAGCAACATTAGCCTTGTTGATTAAGAAAGTTTTAGCAACATCAGCCTCGTTGATTAAGAAAGTTTTAGCAACATCAGCCTCGTTGATTCAGAAAGTTTTAGCAACATTAGCCTCATTGATTGAGAAAGTTTTAGCAACATCAGCCTTGTTGATTCAGAAAGTTTTAGCAACATTAGCCTCGTTGATTCAGAAAGTTTTAGCAACATCAGCCTCGTTGATTCAGAAAGTTTTCTCCAGAATTAAACAATATATTTAATGAATCTATTCTCATGTTCTTTCTTAAACCTTTCAGTTCAAATAAGAATTCTTTTTCACAATTTGAAATTATTTCAATTAAAAAAAAAGTGTCTAAAGCTTTGATTATCAGTTCAGAAGTATTTCCATATTAGTTTTTGAATTTCCGATAAAGATCACAAAAAAAAAAAATTATACAATGAATGAGAATGATTTTATAAACAAATAGTTAAACACATTTTTTGTGAGTACAGATGTTTGGAACACATTTGGTAAGTTTTTGAGATTAATACAGATAAGACTGATGAAGGTGCACTCATGTAACATATTGGATCTCCTCTTAAGATTTTCCCAAGATACGAGAACAAATCACAAATCTGACACTACGTTAAATTAACGAATCTCATCAACTTGATTTTTTAGATTCAAAACAATATTAGAAAACATGAACAAGAGATAATTATTGCAAATTCTAGATCTCATGAAACGGTTAAGTCTTCATAAAGTTAAGAAAAATGATTACCGAGATATTTCTGTTAAGTAAACAGTAAAGATATACGTCAATAACAGGATAAGGTGTTTCTTTTGTCTAACACTGATTTATGAAGATTTTTAAACAAGACAAATAGATGTCTATCAATATCGTGTCTTACTTTGAAGGATTAAATATGAATCTGCTGTATCGGAAAATGGCTGATTTTTAAGTATAAACTCTTTATTTTTGCATATTTAAACTTATATCTTCCATCCTTATATATATTTTATAAAAAAAATATAACTACCTTTAATAGCTTTTGATAAATGAATTTTTTTCCTGCTAATTTCAGTAAATAATTAACTCACTTTTCTGTCCTCTCTTTGGATATACTTGACATAAACTATACAGATGTGGATAATTTTTATTTCGAATGACAAGCTGAAGGATCAAGAAAGACCTAATTTATATGCTTCTTTAATTTCCAGTTAAACCAGATTGATTTAAAAACACATCTTTAAATCTGATCTATCAAGTTTGGGAGTTTTTAGGTTTTTAGGTTTCGCTTTGATCCTAGAGTCTCATTTCCTTTCCACTCTGTGTACCCTGACTACAAAAATACCATCAAAAAATAAATCTAAATAATTTTGACATCCTGGATAAGCTTTTGATATCAAATTCATGTACAAATTTAAAATAGAAACATTCCACATATATATATAATAAAATGAAACCTTTTAAGAAGAAATGTATAGTAACGAGGATTGGCATGCTGGGCTTATTTGTCATGCTGGGCTTATGTCATGTTATCCGGCAATAAGCCCGTAGCCTTATACAAAATTTATTGCTGAAAGTCAGATGGCGGCTTATTGCAGGACAAGGAACAACAGTGTTGGTGATTATACAGCAGTTGATATGGGTGGGCTTATTACCGGGCTTATTGGAGGATACATGGATATGACATGCTGGATGCTAAAACTGTTCCCGTTTACAAACCTATATAATAAGGATATCAGTAGTGAACACTACATCAGCTAACAGCTAATTGTGCAATACAAAGACGGGGGTTATCTCCCCTTACGATATGTTTAAAAGGTGAAAAAATAATAAAAAAAATGTTTTAAAAAACAACAGTGGACTAACAATATAAAAACATTATTTTGATACTTTGGCATATACTGGCCAGTAGAAGTCAATATCAAAATAACAGCTGTAGAAGGTTTGGAGATTTCTGTTCTATTTATAAACAAATTATTTATTTATACAAAATTTAAATACATCATCTAGGTTAAAAAAATAAACAAAACAAAAATCTTCAAAATGCTTTCAAGATTATGATAAATTTTAATTTATAGAATTTTTTTAAAAGCTGTAAGAAAAAATGTAAGATGTCAGTTGCTAATATAGATGCATTACAGCAATCGGGGTCAAAAGGTCAAAATCAAAATGACCAACTAGATAACAGCATTCAGGTAAAAGTTCAAATCACAAGGACCAATTAGATTACAGCATTCTGGGTCAGAGTTGAAATCAAAATGACTTATTAGGTTACAGGCATTCCAAGAGTCAAAGTTCAAAAATGCACCAAAACAAGAATGATAATTTTTAGCACTAGGAACACACAGGTGATCAATCAAACCTAACGGCCAATCAGAACAAGGCTTCATCTTTACCTCGGGCGATCCGCTGCGCTGGGATACCCAGGATCTCGAGAATAGCCGTCCATGTTTCCAGGGTGACCATTAGTGCCACCATCTTGCTGTGCCTTTAGTCGCTGTAATTCCTGGTGGTCCATGTACATTTGATTAACAAACATTCGCTGAGATCCAGGTCCTCCTGACCTTTGACCTCGATCAGTGTGAGGCTCTGGATTGTTCGGGTCCTGGGCAACATAGGGTCGAGCATAATGGCTTGTCATTATTCTCTCGTTTCCTTGTGGCTGCCGTTGGTACGTCGATCGTGGCGCAACATAATCGTATGGATTCTCATTTGAATCATGATAATCCTGTGATGGCGGACTGCGCATGTTGCCAGTTTTGATTTTGTTGACTACGGCGTAGTTACTGGAATCGGTGTAGTTGTAGCCCCTGCCGACAACAATGTCAGACTAATGTCAACAAAACTACAATCATATCTTACTGTCATAAATGTCATCATGATATCATGTCATGCTAAATGATATTTTGACCTGTCATAATACCAAAATTTTAAGTGACACATGTCATATAATATCACACAATATTATAATGTAATTCAATGTCATATGTTATAATAGTGTCATACTTTTCAGATTGACTAGAATTTCATAGTATTGTCTCGTCATATAAAACATTTAAATGTAAATCTCAATTAAACTTGATCACATTCAAGTGTTTTTAAAATAACCATTGGCAGAATTTTTCAAATAAACAAATTTACTTACAAATAACATTGATTATTGAGCTGTGTTTACAAGCATCTTAGTAATTGTTAAGCTACAATGTACATGGAGTACATGAAAAACGTACGATATCTTAACAATGAATGATTTTTGTTCATGAAAAATTTGATTAATCCTATGCTATAATCATTTCCTGTATTTATCAATACAGTGTCTAAACACATGAAAAATAAGGAGGTTCTCATAAATCTTTTATTTTCATAATTTTACGGAGTAAACAGACAAACTTAGCACACATGACATACCTGTTAGTATTTTCGTAATTCCTGATTTTTTGATCGTCAGGTTCGATACCTCGATCCTTCAGGTTATAGGTCTTCACTGGCACTGGTGGGGGTTCCTTCTTGGTATTGGGGTCGCGCTGGTGACCTCCGACCTCTGGAGGTGCTGTCCCTGGCCGAAGGGACGGCACAGATTTACTCCTTCCTTGACCCTGGTCATCTTTTCTATAAATAGAATTCACCATTACGATGATTTAACTTTCACTTGAACAAACTTTAGATTAGAAATGTGGAATATATCGGGGTGAAACACGAGTTCAATAAATAATTCTTTAGTTAAAATTTCTTTTCACTGGCCGTAAAAAAAAAAAGAAATTATAAATGCGAATTTGATTTTATGGCAAATCCTCCGTCAACAGCTCGAACAATTTTGATTGGTCATACCTGTATCTGGCAGACAGATCGGAGAGTTTTGATTTGTCGACATGAGCCGTACTGACAGGATGGGCTGTACTCCTTGTGAAGCGGTATGGGTCATGTGATCCCTTGGCGCCAAGTTTCTCTCGGAGTTTGGAATCATCGTGTTTGTTGGCCGGGTGTGACGTGTACTTTGTGTAGGAATCACTGCTGTATGACGAGTTATCATTGTATGGCTAAAAAAAAAAAAAAAAAAATTATTGTAAAACAAGCAACAATTCAAACGAAACAGACTATATTGATAATTCGAAATAAAATTTTCTTCAAATCTACTCAAAAGTTTTGAAACTGAAAATTAAAACTTGTGGTAGCTGTCAAATACAGAGCAAAGATAAATGCCAAAAAACTACACAATTTAGCTGTAATCTTATTTAAGGACTTCCAGTGCTGAAAATATTACCCTAAAATGGTGTTTATCGCAGTTTCTGTATGTAGCAAAAATTATGGATTTGCAAAATGTTAATTCATCATCGCGCTAATTTGCAAAAAATTACCAAAGTGCAAAAAGACAACTGTGCTAAATTCATTACTTTTACAGCACACCATTTTTTTCAGATCTTTTACAAATTTGATTTTTATTCAAACTACAGTCAAATCTGTGCTTATAATCTTATCTCCCTTTGTGAATTTTCACTTTGAAAATGACACTTATAGAAAAACTTCTTGTCTCACACAACAATCGTTGAAATCTTTAGTACACTCCAGTAAATTCTCAGAAATCTGACAGCACTTTTCTAGAGCTTACCCTGTGGTGATGCTGATGCTGTTGATCATTATGATGGGGCTGTGGAGGAGGGAGGGATGAAGTAGATGGTCGAGATGTATGTGCGAGATCTGATTCAGACCGCCGGTGATTACTGTGACCGTAACGATTTCCCTGGTGGTCTTGGTCATCATACGCAGGGTTGAACCAACGCTCTGGAGAAATAAGGACAAACAAATCATTGAAGTTGTTTTAGGAAATCCAATAAAAACAATGAAATCTATACCAGTGTTTCCTGGTCAACAGAAATTAACAATTTTACCCATTATATTTGTTCAAAATAATTTTTGTCAAACTTTTCAGTTCTAGGTTATGTTTACCAGGTTTCATAAAGCATTCTTAACCAGCAAGGTTCAAATTTCATCAAATATTCATTGTTCAAGGTGACAGACATACCATCCTGTGGTGCTCGGGGGTACATGCGTTCATGGGGAGTGATGGTGGCATATGGGTCTATCTGAGATCTGCTTGGGTGATGTCGGTTCTCTGATGCATAATATGATGCATAATACCGATCTTCTGGAAGGCCATCTACTGTAAATAGTGCATGTCATATTGTTATATGTCATGTTGTTATATGTTGTATTGTTATATCAAATTTCTACCACAAATCTTTTTTCACTTTTCACTTACTCTGTCATGTTATCATATTCAGATGTAATAAATAACTTTTCATCTCCAAAAAAATTTCAAATCAGTCAAAATTCAGATATAATTCACTGAGAACTAGGAACAAACTGAATTCCTGAAACAATGATGTTCTTGATAGAGACATTATACTGATGTTAATCTATCTCAAAAGTATACTTACACTCTACATATCTTCTGTCGTCAAGCATACCCGGGTTTCTCTGTACCTTAATTAAAAAAATACAATAAGTTGTACATACATAAAGTTAAATTAAATACTTTGAAAAAAGTATAACATCTGAAATTTCATACAAACTATATAATTATACCTTGAATAATATTCTTAGGTTTGTAAGGTATATAATTTTTTCTCTTTGGGTTTTCGGTGCAGAGTAGGTGTTCTGATGAGGGTGACATGTTCATACCTTGTCTAACTACGTGTGATATGAGGCTATTTATTCAGTACAAAGTTGATAATTTCATTATAGATTGTGTTTTATTGTTTTTATTTAACAGATGTTATAAAGATGAATTCATGTGACAACTTTGTTTAGGTAAATAAACTCCAGTAACACATAGAAAAAATAAATGTCTTCTCTCCTTGGTCTAGCTGCTGGTTATAAAAAATCTTGTATCCAGGATCTGGTGAACGGTGTTACAGTAATATCGGTCGTTAATTTATACCTACCCCGGGCGTTTTGTGATATGCAGGAGGTGCAGGGTATGGAGGAATGCCAGGAATTCTGTCCGTTGTGTTTACACTGGGATCAGAGGATGACCTCACTAGTCGTTTCTTATGCATAGGTGAAAGGTCAAAGTCATCTACTGGTCGACTGAGGTCGAGTTCGCTCTGCTGGGATGGTGCAAAGCTAAGGCGATTGGACATTGGGAACAAGTAGTCATCGCTGATATCATCTTCCGGCTGTGTAGAGACAGGTGACACAATGTAATAACATATGAGAAAAATTGTCTACATCTAATTTTATTCAGTTAAATAAATTCTACGATAAAACCATACAAAATGTTGGTATTTCAATTTTCTCTCTGTTTCTTTCATCTTATATATTGTCCTGATCTATTCAACAAAGTTTCATTCTAAGATAGTGCACATAAACATAACACAATGATTATGGTATTTGAGAAATCTAGAAAAAGTTCTATACTTTTTCTAACTTCAGTTACAAATTTTTAAATACAAAGTCTTGTTTTTTCCCAACTTTTGATATCATAATTCTTAAGGGAATAAAATTTTAAAGTCGCAAACAAAACTTGGATCTAAACTTCCAGATTGCGTCCAGTAAGTAATTATACACACTACACATGGATCTATGATAAAGAGTCTGATGACATTCCCTATGAAGACTTTGACGAGACATACCTTGCGTTCGGACATCCAAATGTTTTGTTTCTGTTGTAAATCAACCATCTCCAGCAGGCGACGATACCAAATATCAGTAGCATTGTGACTTATCGTAGCTGGAAGTAGAAAAATGGTTAGATAGGTATATTTGGTTTAACCAGAATTTCCGGAATTGTTTCAAACTTTAAAATCCTTATTGCTTCAGTCCTAAATATTTCTATATTGGATTGTCAAATAAATTCAAAATTTAAGTAAGGTAATTTTAACACATTTGAAAGGACACGTTATCATTTTAATTTTTCAAAGACTTATTCTTACAAACTTGAATCGTTTCAAGGATTTTAATGAAAATAACTATTTTTTTACAAATGTTTCTCAATTATTTCACTTCAATTACAAACAAACTTATACGAAGCACATAATGATAAATTTTCATAATCAGTGTTTGTTATTTTATATTGGAAACAAGATTTTTTTAAACATCAAATTATTTCATGTTTTATTAATGATATATTAATCCTGAAAAGCACATCATTATAGAAACTGATGGTTTATTTGAAAAACTGACACAAATTGAAAACCTACCAGTAAAAAGATGATGGTACATTTTCTCCAGTTTCCCACTCTGGTCGAAAAGTTTCTTTGGGTTTTTGCTAGAACCTTTAGCAAACCTTGCACGGCTTTCCTTAACAACATTTTTATTTTCGGCTTTCAGGAAGACAACGACCGGATAATACTGGGCGTAGTTTAAACGGTCAACATTGTGTGGTGTTACGTCCAGTAAACAATGCTTTCTCTGAAATAGACAGCTCCATTTGTTACAGTGAACTTGACAGATAAACAATCATGGGGGCATAAAAATATCTTCCTCTTTGTTACAAACACTGAAAATGTGATTGGTAAAAAAAAAAAATAAAAAAAATTGGGATTTGAAAGTTGTTAAGTTGTTTTTAAGTAGGTCTTATAGTAAATATACAATTTGTTTTCCATTTTTTTTGTTTTGTTTTTACACATTTAATTTTCTCACAAAAGCAATATTTTGTACACATTGTTGTTATTTATAAAAGCCTTGATCTATAAAACATTGTTTAAGGTACCAGGTTTAGATTTTACCTTTGCTATTATATCCTTTATTGCACCAAGTCGTATAATTCCTGATCTATTAGATTTCTTGTCGTCGTTCAAAGTACTTGTATCATTTTCTGTAAAGAAAACAAAATTAACATTTAATTTCCTCATTACTATGCAAAGTCTTTAATTAAAAACATCTTGAGATCATTACAATTGTAATTCTTAAAAACTTTTAATATTTTACTACATAAAATTATGAAATATTATCGGTTTGTACACACAGTATAAATGACATCAGAACATACGTGGTGACTCAAATCTATCAGGATATTCTTTCAGAAGTTTGTCTCGCGCTACGTCTGAGAGAGCACCGAAAATCACAACAGGCCGCTGAAATCCACCTGAAAACAGGAAGCAGTTTATAATATATCTCTGTATATCTGTATCTTTCAATAAACGAATAAACAAAATCTGGCATGTCTAATTGAAGGGTTAGAGGAAATGAAATATTATTCGATATTCATAGACTAAACTGATTCAAAGTAGATTTACATATTTTTCTTAACAGTCAATAGAGTTGCCTCCCATTAATTGAAACACGTCTAAACTTTAAAAGTTGGAATGATTTTTGTTTTTCTTGTGGAATAGTTTGACCAATTAAAATATTAATGTTCACAACATTTGACCACTTGGGTTCGTTCTATAAAATGAACAAAACTGAAGTGATTTCTTTACTGTACTTACAGTCTTTGAGGACAACTCGTTCATAGGCTGGGAACTTTGTAGACAGGCTCGCTGTAAACAGAGAAAAATACTGTCAATATATGCCATCAAAATATATTACTTCATAGCACAGGGATGACTGGTTGAATTAGAACTATTTCCAAGCATATTGTTAAAATGTGTGGAAAAAATTCACAAATATAATTAACACATTTGACCTATCAAGCAACCCATCTGCAGAAAACCTCCCTCATCCTTTTTCTGGTCTGAATATCGAATCATTTTAACAAATTTTCAGGCTGATTTCTTGTATAAAGTGTCAATTCTGACCATTTGTTCTAAATTTCTAAAAGCTTTAAAATCCATTAACTTCTCCAAATTTCTATAGACCAAAAGTGTTAATTTGACAGTATCATATAAAATATAATTTTAAAACAATTTTTTTTGAAATTTTGAAATAAACCTTTGACCCTTTAAAATTCTATAAGTTGTATTTGAGGCTGTAAACCCGAGACAAAACCCCACATGGTAACTGACAACACACACAGAGAATAAATCAGACAAGGCTTGGATGTTGGACAACACATGTGACCATATATGCCATAATATCCTTCACAAATCATGCTTCAGTAGATAAATATAGCCCTATCAATCCCAGTACAAACAAGGCATATAAACATGTATTGTGTTCAGGTGACGTGCATTATAGTGTATGTAAAACATGTACCAAGCTCGAATAAAACGCTGTATTATGAAATGTGTCCAAAAATTCTCATATAAACGTGTTGAACATTTCAACATTTTCTTTTTATTAAAACTGTTCATACAGCTTTGTACTCCCACAACTAGCTATATTTTAATCTCAAATCTTGGATCAAGAAAGCACAACACCACCTGATGAATTCTGATGATGATGCTATATTTAGATTCACTTTTAGATCATATTTTATCTATATATGCTGATCGTTTCACTGGATATATTTCATTTATGAGAATGAAAATAAAAATAGATTTCTGTGATTTTTTCCAAAATCTTAATACTGACTTGAAGTCACAATAAATGGACCCAGATCTGTATCCCTTAAGAGTGTAATAGAATATATTGACAAAGAAGAAAGGAAGGAAGGAAAACAATGCTTGAAATTTGATTATAGAAATACGACAAGAAATGAATTTCTAGACACTTTTCTCCAAGTTCATTACATTAATAAAAGTTTCAACATAATTTTACAGACAGAGTAGATAACAGATGTGAAAAATCAGATTTTTGTGCTGCGTACAGTAGTAACACCATATGTACTGATGCTTAACGGCGATATAAACAGATGACAGAGGACAGCAGAGATGTATATCACATTACCAAACATATGTTGATAAATCAATATATATGTATTAACTAACACTAGTGTACCAACTAAACACTATTCTAAAACAATGGTTATGTAACACATTTTTTGATTGGGTAATTTTCATGATCTAATCCCTGATATATTCATGAATTCTAATTCTAGCCTAAATATGGTGAACATCTTTGCAGTTGGACCAGATGATCGACATTGACTTCGGAGAAATTTATTACAGCAACATACCTAAATGTGTCATCAAAATGTGAAGTAGAGAGTACGACAATGATGAATTTTGTGACATATTCCAGTGCACTCTACTTTTCTTCCAGTGCGTTTGTCGGTAATCAGAATGTTGATAAGACGATAAGTGTTATAGTAGACAATATTCTCAATTCAGGGATCAACTTCAGTTAATAGCATCACCACTTACTGGTGAATCATATCACTCCTAACTTTAGTGGATAATTCTATAAAGAATGACGGATAAATCCTAACCTCTGTCTTAAGGTACTGACAATTTTGTCTCCTGTTATCACCAAAATTCCTGATCTGATCTCTAGTATACGCATAACAACGAGCATACTATCCTCTAACACTGGCTAGCATGTCTATCTATAAGCTGCAGAAATTACTGACAGTCTGAAATGACAAGATTAGCTGAAAATTTTACTAAATTACAAACAGACTGCAAAAATGAAACAGGGCGACGACAGAGGGAGCTGGCAGCAGAGGTAAAATCCAACGAATAAGCATTAAAAGGACTGAATGAAGAAAAGAATTAATGATGGAATGGAAGAAATGAAGAATGGAGTTAACCGTGATGGTCTATACAGGTCACAGTGGGGGTTATTTATTAAGTATTAAGTGTAGATATGTTTATCAAACGTGAGTTTAGTATAGATTTATTCATCACCTGAAAAATAATTATTATCATTGCTATAATGAAAGTGTAAAAATCATAAACAATCAAATATCATGTAAAAGAGGAAAATTCTGGAGTTGTCTCCCTTCCCATACTACTTAGTTATCGCACTCCCATTACTGCTTTACTAACTTGCCCTGTTTTGTAAATTTGCAGGGGGTTGGGAGGTTGGGGTTGGGGAGTTTGGGGGGTTTGGGGTGTTTACTTCAAATTCCCACCTTTAATTTGTTGTAAGGTATAGCAGGCCTATGCAGTTTCTATTTTTGTTTAAATACTATGAACACATGTTTACTCAGTGTTTTATTACAGTAGATTGTATACAAATTGTAAGCTTCCTGACAGACTTAAATATCAGGCTTCATACTTGTCTTATCTTGAAATATGTGTAATGAAATAAGACCTAGTTTTAACAACTAATGGAGTGGTTCATCTTATCAGAGTACTAAAAGAAAATGAGACTTTTTTTCAAATCTGAACTGATGAAGGTGGCCAAAGTTAGCAGATTGCTGTGCAGGCACGCATGAAATAAAGTGCAAAAGAGGAACAGCAGCAGCATAGACCTTTCAAAATAAAAAATAAATAAAAATGAAGGTTCCTATTGGTTTAAAATACAGGTTCAAAGGTGAAATAAAAGGCAATGTCAAAGGTCAAAGATATATATATACATGACGATGCAAATGATATGCAGGTACAAAGGTCAAATACATGTTGCTATGGACAAATAGGTACCGACAAAAAAGACTTACCACCGTTTTCAGCTAAAATGTAAAGATAGTGGAATTGTGAGGTTTTGATAAGATTGTTTAAGTGTTTCTATAAAACCTTTGGTATCTAAATGTTGAAAAGTGCCAAAAATTGAAAACTAAAATGTGGATGTTTTGTGATTTTTTTTTCGTATATAACATCGTGTGTTAAGGTAATAATCCCCCATAGCTTACACATCTTTTGATTGAAAATAAAATTTTCACTTCAAAGTATTCATTGTTAGCAAAATATTTCATATTTCTATTGAAATAATAATAAAAAAAAAGTTGCCTGGTCTTGAATTTACAGAATTAAGATACAGAATCTATTGGTGTAATCTGTGATGTGACACTGATGTGTGAAGGACAATTATAAAATATACGTACAAAATATCACATCCTCCCAATGATCCTTGCCGAGGGACTTCGATCGGCGTGCTGCTTTACGTTTGAAAAGGAGACTACGACTCTTGGACGGTGAATTTTCTTTCTCTTCCTCGCACTGTTGTTTAGCTACAGCTAATTGTTCGGCTCTGAAGGACAAAGAATGTGTACACGGTTACCATGGTTACACGTCATTGGTTATCAGTTTGGATCAAAAGTTTTCTCAAAGTCAGGAATAGCTATACTTTATCTAAGTATAATTTGTAAAATCAGTTCATGGAGAAAGTTGTGTGAAGAGATATAGTAACAAGATTGTTTGTAACTTGATATCTCAGTCGTGTTGTATATCTAGAGAGAGTTGATATCTCAGTCGTGTTGTATATCTAGAGAGAGTTGATATCTCAGTCGTGTTGTATATCTAGAGAGAGTTGATATCTCAGTCGTGTTGTATATCTAGAGAGAGTTGATATCTCAGTCGTGTTGTATATCTAGAGAGAGTTGATATCTCAGTCGTGTTGTATATCTAGAGAGAGTTGATATCTCAGTCGTGTTGTATATCTAGAGAGAGTTGATATCTCAGTCGTGTTGTATATCTAGAGAGAGTTGATATCTCAGTCGTGTTGTATATCTAGAGAGAGTTGATATCTCAGTCGTGTTGTATATCTAGAGAGAGTTGATATCTCAGTCGTGTTGTATATCTAGAGAGAGTTGATATCTCAGTCGTGTTGTATATCTAGAGAGAGTTGATATCTCAGTCGTGTTGTATATCTAAGTTGCTATCATATGTCCACATTTCCTCTAAACACATGAAATCTTTAGGCCACTGTCCTACCTATTTTTATTTGGTATTATGCCTTTCTGTGTTTCCTGGTTGTTGCGTCCAACTCTCGTCACTAGCCAGGAGCCGACCACACCTCTAAACAGAGTGTCCTTGACGTGGAATATATCGCCTGTTGTAAAAGACAGTTCTCCCTGTTCTCGTTGTTCATAGGCAAAATGTGTTCTGGAAAGTGAAACAACATTACAATACAATAAAATTTGAAGAGATTTAAGCTAGAGAAAAATCTCAAATACGACAGGTAAAATTAAAGATCAGTTATTTTTTGAAAGTCTGTAGTTACTTACTTGATATAGAAAGAATCTCCAGCCTCCTGACTAGTCATAATCCTGTCGTACTCTGTAAATAACAAACAAACATATTGTACACAAGGTACAGGTAAACAAACAAACATATTGTACACAAGGTACAGGTAAACAAACAAACATATTGTACACAAGGTACAGGTAAACAAACAAAGATATTGTACACAAGGTACAGGTAAACAAACAAACATATTGTACACAAGGTACAGGTAAACAAACATATTGTACAAAAGGAACAGGTACAGGTAAACAAACAAACATATTGTACACAAGGTACAGGTAAACAAACAAACATATTGTACACAAGGTACAGGTAAACAAACAAACATATTGTACACAAGGTACAGGTAAACAAACAAACATATTGTACACAAGGTACAGGTAAACAAACGAAGATATTGTACACAAGGTACAGGTAAACAAACAAACATATTGTACACAAGGTACAGGTAAACAAACATATTGTACACAAGGTACAGGTAAACAAACAAACATATTGTACACAAGGTACAGGTAAACAAACGAAGATATTGTTTACAAGGTACAGGTAAACAAACAAACATATTGTACACAAGGTACAGGTAAACAAACGAAGATATTGTTTACAAGGTACAGGTAAACAAACGAAGATATTGTTCACAAGGTACAGGTAAACAAACGAAGATATTGTTTACAAGGTACAGGTAAACAAACGAAGATATTGTTTACAAGGTACAGGTAAACAAACAAACATATTGTACACAAGGTACAGGTAAACAAACGAAGATATTGTTCACAAGGTACAGGTAAACAAACGAAGATATTGTTTACAAGGTACAGGTAAACAAACGAAGATATTGTTCACAAGGTACAGGTAAACAAACGAAGATATTGTTTACAAGGTACAGGTAAACAAACGAAGATATTGTTCACAAGGTACAGGTAAACAAACGAAGATATTGTTTACAAGGTACAGGTAAACAAACGAAGATATTGTTTACAAGGTACAGGTAAACAAACGAAGATATTGTATATAACATAAAGGTACACAGTACACAAACGAAGATATTGTATACAACCTATAGGTAAACAAACAGTACAGATATTGTTTATATTTTACAGGTAAATAGTGAACTGTTTCACTGCAAGGTCCCATAAAGACTGAATCCAACGATGGAATTTTACACCACTGTTCACGATATCCGCTGTGAATAATTATCACTGACTGGGACGTGAAAATTTTTAGGACAGGTTGTCGTGGTGGACAAGGTCACACTTACCCTCCTTCTGATACTGAACAACCATGTTGACACGCCCCTCTAGACTAGTCAGATAACTAACTGCCTCCTCCCTGGACAAGCCTGGGATATCTTTGTTGTTAGCCTGTCAATTAAACACATATTTATAATCAGGTAATTGAGATTATATATAGATTATATTGTATACCTGAAGTTTCCACGCAGGCCCGGGGGACCAAAATATACCTGACTCAAAATTAGGCAGTGGGCTTATCATTGATAAAAAACAGTTGTGTTGAACAGTGACATATACGGGCGGGCTTAATATCAAGCACTGGATTATAATGGAAAAATTGATATTGTAATCTGGTTCCTTGGTTTTTTTCCATCAGCGGTAGAAATCATTATCATGAATTTAGCTCAGTTCCTTGTAATAATGGTATCAGTTTACAGTTCCTTGAACTGATCCCCATTCAAACTATTTCGATGTTGATGAAGATTTGAGATGAGGAGAATGATTAATCATACATTCTCAAATATTTCCCTGTTTGGACCCAACTTACAATGAGTATTTGATCCCCCTCAGTGAGCCCCACAACTTCGGCCCCGCTACCAGGCTGTACAGATGCTATAAATATCCCTGTTGCGTTGCCACCAGCCAGTCGCAGACCAAGTCCAAGCTCTGGCTCTTTCTCAAAATATACATGACGGGGCTCCAACCTAAAATACGAAAGACAAGCCTGTAGATATCTGGGACAAAAATTAACTAAAATACTGAAAGCTGTTTCAATATTGTTATTTCATTAATTTTTCTTCAGCAGGGAATGCTAATAAAACAAGAATTTCTATCTGGATGAAATTTAAAATTGTTTTTCCAAGAGTGAAAATATAACACATAAAATGCTGCCTCCAATCTAAAATACAAAAGACAAGTCTGTTGATTTCTGTGACAAAAAGTGACTAAAATTAACAGAATCTGTTTCAATATTTATTTCATAAATAAAAAACCAAGAACTTCTTAATGGATGAAATTTTAAAAAATTTTCCAAGAGTATCCTTAGATATCTATTCCAAAATTAAATAATACAAATAGTATGTAGATTATAAAATGTTTCCATGGCTGCAAATTCCACAAGAGTTTAATAATACTTACGTTATGTCTTTCCGTTTTCCAACATATCTTTCTTCGTGTGGGCGTCGTTTCATTCCTACATCCGTCATGTCTTGGAGTTTCGGTGACATTGGAGGTCTGCGTTGTGAGTCACTAAGATATCCGTCCTGGTCATGGGTCGGTGACTTTGGTTGGCCGTAGAAGTCATCAGGGCGGAGAAGCTCCTTACCGGGACTTGGGGGTCGGGGTGGAGCATCTAAATATGATGTATATGCTAATTACTATGAATGCTGAAGTATGTTTTCACTACAGGATACAATCAAAATATATTGACTCTTTTTGATGACGTTTGCTAAGAGCGTACAAAATAACACATGATTACTTAAACTGTTTACAACCTACCTGTGTCCTGTGGAAGAGGAGGCCTTGGTGGTGCCTCATTATCATAGACATATCTCCCGTCATACCGAGCATGCTCAGAAGAAGGATACGCCCCTGTAGGAAGGCTGTTTGGGTCGTAGTTTCCCTTGTATAAATCATTGTCGTTTTGACTCGGTGAACGGTAAAAGTTCACGTCGTTTATTTCTTGCTTTTTGGATTGAAGAGTTCCCTGTAAAGTGCCGTAACCTAGCGAGTATTCTGAAAAAAAAAAAAAAAATCTTGTTTAAATTTAAATAATTATCTCCCTTTAAACAAATATTCAAATACATATTCCGTAACATTTATTATCTGTTTTTTGTTTTTTTAAATAATTTTTCTCTTTAAATTAAAAAGTTAACTTCCTAACAGACTAATTTTGATGAGACTGAAGATTTTGATAGATTTAAATCTCCACCATACCATCGTCAGTTTTACTGCCCTGGCGAATGTGTAGTTTCTCCTCCGATCGTTTCTTTGTCACACAGAGCTGTAGCTTGTCTTTAGTTTTGTCTATCAGTCGTTTTGCCTCCACAAGTGACAAATTCTCAACAGATGTGTTGTTTATCTAGTAAAATAAAAAAACGGTGTGAAGTCATGCCTGAACCGAAAACTTGACACTGACTGAAGTTTAAACAATGACAATTAAAGATTTGCACATATTATTTGACGCAGGATTAGAAAGACTCGTCAAAAATAATATAATATCAGTTAGACTGTACTAAGAAATTAATGTATCTCATCAATCACGCAAAAATGACCCAAAATTTCCACCAGTAAACTATCACCATTAAAATATCTATTCTCTGCAACTGTTATTGAGTTGAACACAATACCCATTGGGTGCATTTTACTTAAAATCTTTCTGATTATTTCTTCATTTTAAATTTCCGATGATTTACAATAAAACTACAACAGTAAAATGTTTATAAAACATGGCTTACAACAATAACACATAATTTAAACGTCCACGCCTAACTATTTGTAACTTCTCAGAAACTAATGGCACTACACTACACTACAAACTACATTGACATATTACAGTAGTCTCACCTTAAGTACAAAGTCTCCCTCTTTGATGGTACCGTCCTGGGCCGCAAGGCTCTGCCCAACAATCTCCTTGATAAAGTATTGACATCCAAGCACGACACCATAATCTGAAATTTGAAAAAAATTCTTACTGGAGTCATGAAATGTGAATTCCTTTTAAAAACATTGTATATCTCATTAAAATTTTAAATTAAAACATCCTTACATTAAGATTAAATACAAATATCACTAAGAAGTGCCACCTGATATAGTACACAGTAGACCTGGTCATATCTAGGAGGTGCAATACTTGTGAATATCTTTAAAATGAAATAGAATGACCTTTGTCGTTTGCAGTTTTGTGTGAATTGTGTGATTTGGATAAGTCCTTACCGTCTTTCCTGTTGTGCTTGGACAGCGTTATTTTGAGGGGTGTGTTACTATCTGTCTCCATTGGTGTAGGTAATACCACTCTCCGACGAATTACCTACAACAAAAACGAGGGGGATATGATGTACCCAGACAACACACTGACCTATTACAGACAAGGGGGATATGATGTACCCAGACAACACACTGACCTATTACAGACGAGGGGGATATGATGTACCCAGATAACACACTGACCTATTACAGACAAGGGGGATATGATGTACCCAGACAACACACTGACCTATTACAGACGAGGGGGATATGATGTACCCAGACAACACACTGACCTATTACAGACGAGGGGGATATGATGTACCCAGACAACACACTGACCTATTACAGACAAGGGGGATATGATGTACCCAGACAACACACTGACCTATTACAGACGAGGGGGATATGATGTACCCAGACAACACACTGACCTATTACAGACAAGGGGGATATGATGTACCCAGACAACACACTGACCTATTACAGACGAGGGGGATATGAGCCCAGAGTTTCAAACATTACAACCGCCTCAAAGTCAGGAAGCTGGCTGTTACCCTTCTTTAAAGCAGTACATTTTTTTGTAAAGCTGTGTACTAGTGGGCTAGCTTTTTATGATGTACGGATTCCTTGTTGGAAAAATTCTCCCAGAATTCCTTTTAAAAATTTTTGAAGGAATATAAATAGAAAATACTGTGTGCATGAACTCACCAATGTGACAGTGTTACCACTTTCCTTAAGGACAGCGATAGCAGCTGAGTGTTCTACGTTATCAAGTGGTATTCCATTCACTGTGGTCACTCTATCATTGATTCTGAAAAACACAAAATCAAGTTTTTGTTATACAAATAACTGTCCACTATCACAGTTTTCACGAGAGAAATTGTAATTCAATGATGAAGGTAAAATTCTTAATGAAATTTCTCCCCTTAAAAGTCATCATCATGAAAATCATCATTGAACAAAAATGGTTGAAGATGATACATAGGCACAAGTGTCAGTGATTTCTCCAACTTTACAAACTATCAGACATGGTGACGTTTTAAAGAAAATTTAGTGTTTTTATGGCCTGAAAGAAAATCTTTGATTCTCTTAATTTTTTCAGTCTATATTTCAGTAACTTACTTTTCAGAGCCCCTACAATAAATTCCGAAACAATCCATATTACTGTGAAATACTCATCAAGGCGAGACCTCGCTGGCCGACCAGGACGGCAAACATTCACAACAGATCAACATTATTATCTTTACATTACCTGTAGACGCTGGTGAAATTACACGAGTTTAATTAAGAAATACCATGTCCTGAAAATTATCATAATTTATCACTGACGAAGAACTTAATTAGGCTGGTGTATGGTAATAGACAACATTACAGAGCTACATAATCAAATGTATAACAATCTGCTCATTCATTAACTTTTAGTGAATTGATGATTTGGTTGATAAATTTGTTTCTGAAATGAAGTGAATTTCTCAGCTAATGTTGACAGAGTAATAAGAAAAACTTTGCCACAAAATTGTCTGTAAAGTTTCGTTAACTTTCAATTATAAAATTGTGTAGAATTTTTTGCATTCAAAATTTTAAACCAGGTATGACTATAAAGGCTATTTAGAGTTATGAAATCTCTTTATGTGTAGCATTTTGAATCCGACGATGTCTAAGAAAAGCTTCCAATTTCAACAATCTGACATATTATGTATTTCTGTGACCATAGCTTCACAAAACTTGGATTATTTAGTAAACTAGTGGTGTTTGATTTACCTCAAAATACCTGTATAATTAACGGTTTCAGACTGATTTCAAAATGAATGTAGTTCTAAAAATAGAAATTTTTATAGAAATCACAGAAATCTTTCCAATTTTCTTCTACATACAAGACAATGGCTGACGTCTTCTACGTACCCCAATCATATGCCTTCAAGATAAAACTAATGAATTTTTCACAAAATATTCAGCTCTAATCGAAGTGTACCCAGCCCAGCTGCCACTAATTAAATTTCAAACCAAATTAAGCAGATGAGGTAGGAATAAGGTTTCTGACATGTTCCTCCGACACAATCAATACGAGAAACTTTAATCTTGAACTTTGTTACGTTATCTGGCAGGTCCTTCCCGCATCTGCCTGATATTTGTGTCAATCCTCACCAAACCTTCCTGTGGCGTGACACATACATCACCGACTAGGGTGTATAATCACAAACAGAATGAAACAAATGACATGGCTTCGGCTTCAGCTTTTAACTCAGCTAAAAATAAAGCACGAAAAATATTCCACACGAAAGCAGCATCTGATTTTGTCTCCTAACAGGCAAAAACAAAAATTGAAACTATTTTGAAATTACCTGATCTCATGTTGGAAAATGTTCTACAATCTGCATCAATTTGACAACGCTCTTAAAGAAACATTCAACAGTTTTAAAATTCATTATGGTATGTGATATTAACCAGAAAGTGATATTAACAGATGTGACATTAAGTGGTTTTCACTGTATTACATATTTGTCAAATAAATTTCAGCCATCTAGAAAATCACATTTACTGTAGGCTTTTGACCGAGATATTTTATCACATCTACCGTAACGCTTTTGACCAAGGTATTTTATCACATCTACCATAATGCTATCACCAAGATATTTTATCACATCTACCGTAATGCTTTTGACCGAGATATTTCTATCACATCTACCGTAATGCTTTTGACTGAGATATTTCTATCACATCTATCGTAATGCTTTCACCAAGGTATTTTATCACATCTACCGTAACGCTTTTGACCGAGATATTTCTATTACATCTACCGTAATGCTTTTGACCAAGATATTTCTATCACATCTACCGTAATAGATTGACTAAGATATTTTCGATCCCATGCTATCCTATTTTTCTCGTCTAACAAACAACTTTCATTAATGGCATGTTTCCGTTCACTATGCTACAATTTCCTATGATAGAGGTATTTTTTAAGCTACAACAAACGTGATGCTGCTGTTAAAAGTCTTGGTCTTTCTTTACCTCCCTAACGAAGTTTGTGTCCATTACAACATCAAACAATCTTCAGTAAACACCTACAGTATGTGAGCATTGTGTTGGGGAGAACCCACGAGATATCGCTTGCTGGCTAGATATTTACAAGACTGAAACCGAATAAAAAAACTGGACAAAACTGACAAGTAATTTGCATTTCTATTTATTTTGTGGACATTTAAAAAGAAGACATCCGCAAATATTTATGGAGAATTAATGAAATACTTACTCTTAGAATTTTCTTATGAAATGTTTTTAAATCTAAAGATTTTAACAAATGATTTTTCTAAAAGTTTGATGGTCACTTTCATTCTTCTTGCACTGAATGAATTTCAGTCAAATTTTATAGGAGATTTTCATTTGTATGAAATTATACATTTTTTTCGAGGCCCCTTAACCAAGGAAGAAAAGATGAGCCTGGTGCCTGTTAAGTAACAATATTGGTAAATATGTAGCATGCCTTTCATCTTTACAAATTGTTCCTGTGTGTTTTGGAAATTCAATCTCGTGTACAAAGACTAATGGAAGCTGTATATAACGAAGGCTGGAGCTGTGTAATAAAAACAAAGAAACGTTACAGCTATCTTCAACAACTGAGTCAGTAACATTAAAACATTGTGAGGATATGGGGAACAAATGTTGTGTTTCTTCACCAATTCCCTTCATTTATCCGAGATTAAAATGTATCACTGAACCTTTCCAAGCTGCAGTTCAACATATCTGTGATCTACAGAGATATTACAAAAAGAAATGGGAAGAAAACATGGTTTCTCTGAAGCCCTATGATTGTATTTTGGCAAAAACAGGATTTTGTCCAAAATATTAAACTCTGCTATCCAATTTATCCCACCTCTGTTATGATTCCGACCAATTCAAAAACAACAAGTTAAAAGATCGGAAAGTTACACATGACAGTAAGTTTTATATCTTTGAAGAAGAAGTTGTCTTACTCAAATTGAAAGTTCATTGTTGCGGTTTAGAAAAGAAAATGGTTTTATGGTATGGCCTGTTGGTATGTAGATTATTCCCGTTAGATTTTAGGGGACAGGAAACAGAACTATTTCATTAGTTGGCCTACAATGTTAGATGTTTGTACTAAGTGTCCTCCATCCTTTATAATTCATTACCTAATGGATTACATCATCTCCAGTTTGAACTACCAGCTTTAAATTAGATTTCATCTTAAAAAGTTTGCAAAGTCTTTAAATCTTTTTTTCTTTGTTAAATCATTATTAATATAGCAAATTAACAAATTACTTTCATTTTCAAAACGTCACATAAATTCTGAATTAATAACACATGACATTTCATTGTCGTTCCTATTCTGAATTAATCAAAATTTTATCTTGTCATCACTTTTGGAAAACACAGCAATATTGAAAGAAAAGCCAAATTTTTGAGTTTATAACATTAAATTTTCATGTAACTCAAAAATAGCAAATAACTTTTTTAATTCTGACAGGTAACAGCAAACATTATTACCTGAAATATTTTTATTAATCGTTAAATATGTAAATACATTGTTATGTAAATAATACACAGGTGACACACGTAGTGTCTATCATGAAGGAGCCATGCCAGGAATGTATGGATCAGCTGTGGACTGTCTGCAGCCAAATGTCCAATATCTTAGTCACAAAACACAGCTGTAATCACAAATAAGGCCAACATCACCTCCCTAGAAACTACCGCTCAAAGGTGTTGACAAGTTCCCAACCCCCCTCCCCCTAGGCTGGATCCTTTCATTTCATTTTTCTTTAAAGAATTTTGAAGTTTGATATATTTCTCCCAATCCCACTCTAGATTACTGACTTTGGAATAGGTGAAGTTGTATCATTCTTTTTTTCATTATTTTGAATGAATATAAAAAAATGTATTAACATATGTATATCATCAAGGGAGATAATCATGATTTTTTATTTGAAGGTGTTCTGATGAAACTTTAATTCCTATTGCTGAGGGAACAACATTATTTTTAATTAGAAAATTAAATATGACACTAAAAATATCCAATATCAAAAAATAGCGAATAATATTGAACTATGGTGGTGTACATCTCTTTTTACTACATTTTTATTTTTTATAACTATCTAAATTTTGGTACTTGAGGTAATTTGAATCTCCAACAAGTCTAAGGAGATGGATGAAACAGCTGTCTGATGTAGTTCTCTAATGTGTGTAAATCAGTGCTAATCACTTTAATGTTGAGATCAAGGCATCAAATTAAAGATACTACATTGAAATGACAAATGATTTCAACAACAAAGAACTACAGCTTTTTTACATACCACAATTATACAACTACAGTGTGTGTACATTGAAATTCCATCTTGTATCCCTTATCATCAACAGTTTCACCATTGAAATGCAGAACAACATGTAACAATAGTTTCCATCCCTACATATCTAAAAACAGGCATCAATTTTCTGTAGTGATAAGGGACAAGATCAGTCCGAGTGGAACGCAATGTACTTGTGTTTAAAAGACGATAATGTAATAACGTTACGAGAGTGGAGTTTCCTCCTCTAAATATATTTTTAGTCTAAAAGCTAGAATTGATCTCTCAGCGTACAGCTATGATAGCCAAACTGTTATCTCTTCAGACAAAATTGATCGATGCCATTCTGTGTTGTATAGAAAATTTGATATATCTTGCGCAGACCGAAGACATTAAAAAGTTTCTAACTAAACAAAGATAACAAATGTCAGAAATGTTTCATTTTGCATATAATCTTTAATGGCATGGGATTTTGCTTCTTTGCGTCATATGAAAACATATGGTGGGCCAATAATGGACATCTTAACTTATAGTGCTATCACACTGAACTGTCAAAACTAAGAATTCCTGACACCCAACCTGGTCATACTATATTGACATGCTTGAATTACATACAAATATTTAATTTCTTAGTAAATCATGTTGTAATTTATCTCAAAATTTGAATCATAAATTCATCTAAAGGTTTGGTTTTCTTTTCAATTAAGAAAAAAAGAAGAAAAAATTTCAGATTATCTGCAAGTAGATAAAACATGAGAATATTTGTGTGTATCTATTTATAGACACATGTGTCACTTTCAGAACATCACAGCATTTCTGCACAATGCATTACATAGCAGTGTAATATTCTGAGCGTCCTTACAGTACACAGTGAAATAGCAGTTCCCCCACCCCCCCCCCCACCTCTATGACAGCCTGGCCCTCCGAAGGGGATATATATCTGTTTACACAAGTATTGTATGTGTAGCCATGAACCTACTGTTTTGTCAGTAATACACAATAACACAGCAACATGTGTCTTTATTCCAGAATTTCTGCGATGGTTATTGTCTGCACATTTTTACAAGAATTACTCACTAATGTATGATGACCCCGATTTTCTCTGAGAAAAATCTTAAGAATTCAAGTTCCTTACTAAAATTGTTTTTGTGAAAGAATTTGAACCAAGAATATCTTTTGAAAAATCATCATGTATTACTTGTATCTTATATGTTTCAAAACACACTGCAGTCTGTATGATGTTTTTGATAATATCATTAAACATTTATACTGATAAATACTACACTACAAATTTACAACACAAATTCCAACTTTTAAGTGATTTGTCATCAATTATCAAATGTCTGCTTCATCATGTGTGGTCTGTCATACAAGAGGGATGTTGTAATATTGACCTAATTATCATACAAGAGGGATGTGTTTGTTGTAATATTGACCTAATTATCATACAAGAGGGATGTGTTTGTTGTAATATTGACCTAATTATCATACAAGAGGGATGTGTTTGTTGTAATATTGACCTAATTATCATACAAGAGGGATGTGTTTGTTGTAATATTGACCTAATTATCATACAAAAGGGATGCGTTTGTTGTAATATTGACCTAATTATCATACAAGAGGGATGTGTTTGTTGTAATATTGACCAAACTGTGTACTGGCATCAATCTAATGTATCGTAAGTAGATAGAAGTGTTCTATCAGTGTAAGAAGTCTGATTGTCATACAGTCAGTGTTAAATCAGTGGTAAAGTTCGAAAGTCACACTGCCAAGGTATACAGTGGTAAATTGATGATAAATTAGAGGTAAATTGGTGATAAATTATTGTTACTTACAGAAGTTTGCCCTCAGCCGGTCCTGCCTTGAGAACATCTGATATAGCTATAGAAGGGTCACCGTTAGCAAAGTGCGGGTTATCCCGTCCTCCACTGACCGCAATACCAAAGCCGAACCTCGGCACGCGGGAAAGTGTCACTTTGTGTGTCTCCCAAACGACGTTGTCACCAACCTGTAACGATAAAAAACATTGTTCATTAAAATCTCTAAACCGATTCTGTAAAGTTTCGTCATAATGAAAAAATATCATCACATACCCATCAACTCACTGAAAGGATTTTTGCCCCTTTTTTCAGTGATGTCTCTTACAAGGTTTGCTGATTCAGAAAAAGTCTTCACACACACGTCGAAGTAAAATGACTGATATGTGGAAAGAAGACAATTTTGTAAAGTAAATATTTCTTTGAATGTACAATCAATCTACAAGATTTTGATCATTTTTCTTTCCCTAATGTATTTCATCAGAGCAGTGTACAACAGGAATCACCAATCCTATTCTTGTTCTCTTTCATCAAAGATAAAAAGTCAAAAAGGACTTTTCTCCCAATACGTTATAAGTCACACCTGTCACCCCTTTTCAGGACAAATTTGACCAATGGACTGTTCCCAGTCTGTGATATCAAAGATGTCATCAGTCATCAAGATGTCATAGGGTTAACAGGTACACTTTACTGATCTAAAACTTCAAAACTAGCCCTTAATGTGCATTTAAGAGACTACAGGAAGCCAACTGGAAAACACTTGATAATTTTCCACTTTTTTTAAATTTCGAAAGTTTGAAATTTCAATTTTGTTAAAAACATATAAGATGAAAGTTTAAAACAATTCTAGATGTGCTTGACTTCATACACTTGACTGCAGAAGCTTCACCACTGTTTATATGTAACTTGTGGTTCTGTCCAATATCCAATAAAAACAGCCCTTAATTTTCCCAAAGTCTGTGTCCCCACCCATTAATGGGGAAGATTTATTGGCCTAAACAAGCCCTACACAGGGTAAAACAGGGCTGATTGGTGAGAACTGGACTTGGGCTGTATAAATCTCAACACTTTGTAGTGGTGTCTGTGTCAGGACCACGAAGATTTATTACAGAATACACTTAACTGAAAGCTGATGTAAATTAAATCTTGAAGTAGAGGTGTCTGGTACTATAGAGGGGTTGGGGTGGGGGAGTTCATTAGAGGAGCATGCCATCACTCATATTACACCATTCTCTACCTCACTACCTTACCAACAAACCCCCACTCTCCCCTTACCCCTGCCTTCTACAACCTACCCCCTCTCTCCACTTACCCCTGCCTTATACAACCTACCCCCTCTCTCCACTTACCTCTACCTTATACAACCTACCCCCTCTCCCCCCTTACCCCTGCCTTATACAACCTACCCCCTCTCTCCACTTACCCCTGCCTTATACAACCTACCCCCTCTCCCCACTTACCCCTACCTTATACAACCTACCCCCTCTCTCCCCTTACCCCTACCTTATACAACCTACACCCTCTCTCCACTTCCTTATACTACCTACCCCCTCTCCCCCTTTACCCCTGCCTTATACAACCTACCTATCTTGAAAAAATGATGATAATATACCTACAGTTGCTTACCTTTAGATAAAGTAATTTCCTACCTAATTTGTAATAGACCATCAACATTAAATATAATGTGGATCTTTACATAGAATTGGTAAACTTTACATACCATAGGTAAACTTTATATACCATAGGTAAACTTTATATACCATAAGTAAACTTCACATACCATAGGTAAACTTTATATACCATAGGTAAACTTCACATACCATAAGTAAACTTTACATTTCATAAATAGTTCGCAAAGCATGACAAAACCAGTGAAGACCCAGTGCAGTAAACCCTGCACCAAAACCTCACTTAGAAGGACAAGTGTTGATGGAAAATACATCCCTGAAATTTGTCAAGATGAATATGTAATCAAGTGTTGTTCCAATGAAGTCTCCAACAGCTTTGGTATACACTTAGTCCTATAACACCTGTCATTATACTCACAATCACAGTACATAAATCCTGACTGAAAACACATCTCTTCAAACGTACATTGGATGTGTAAATAGTGTTTTAACTGTGTTTTAACACTTATTTGTATCATCAAAGATATGTGATGTATATTGTATATATTTATAGTAAAGATAAGTTTTTAAAACATGGCTTGCAAAGCGCTTTAGAACTGCATTTTTAACAGTATCGAGCGTCACATAAATATTACATAATATCATTATATAGTGAATTGAATACGTAAAGTCGGCCTTGTATGAAACAGTATAAAATCTGCAATCTCTCTTTTATTTTTTTCTCTAATATTTAGCAAATAGTTGAAATTTCAAAGGTTTTTGAATAGATTAATCTACATTTTGTAATAACAACTGTGAAAAGTGAGTTTTTTTTTTCTTTAAGTATCTAAGTAACTAAAAAAGACTTGGACAATAACCCATTACTGAGACCATGATTTAAATTCTTGATTTTTAATAATTTTACGAACAAGAAAGGTGTAAACCTTGATGTTAAGCTGATCAGTACAAATGGGACTTTGTCTATACTTAGTTTTCAGTTAGAGCATTCTACAGCTTTGAAAATATATAAACCAGATTTTTGTAATTTCATAGTGAATGAAGACCAGACGAGATGCTCTCTTGGTCTAAACACTAGACTCTGATACTGGAACTGGTATTTATTATAGGGCAACTGTAACAGTGTGTAAAAATAGCATAAAATACACACCTGCCCATACTCTATAAAACAACTGGGTTTGTTTCTCCCTTTAAATAACCATGTCTAGTATAAACACCCTGACCATTCACATAGTATCAAAATTTTGTCAAATTAATGCTTGGAAATATTTTACACCGAAAATCACTAAAGGATTACTCAGGAATTTGAACAAAAATGAAATTCAAATAAAAGCATATTTACATTCCATCAGATTGTATCTACATGAATGAAACAAATTATTTAGACGGATTTTTGATAAACTTGTCTTTACATAAAGCTATATGATTGACATGTACACTTCATTACATACCATCGACCGTCACCTTGGCTGCAATAGTTGTGAACATTTTAGAAATGAACAAAAATTTGCTTCAAAAAATATGATTTAGATTTGAACAGCTCACCTGTTTAGGTCATGTACACCTGTGTCAGACGGAGTGCCAGGTATTTTTCTCTGGCACAAAGTTATACCCTTCTAACTTTGATGTACTCAATCAACAGGTTTATTTAAGTAATCCAGACAACATAAGCCATGACTGGACCTTCGCCTAGTGGACAAAAAATGCTTCTACCATGTACAAGTAAATCACACATAAAGCTCAGGTAAATCACTAATTTACATAAACTATCCCAGGTATATATTCTAAATATTTGATGTTTTACTTATACACAGCTGAAAGCGAAGTTACACACAATGGCTTATTACAACACAAAATTCCTCAAATAACTTGTACATAGTTTTACACTAGATGTATACAAACATATTGTAATCCGTCAATCTAGAGAAAATTTAGATTTTTTGGCTTGGGATAAATAGACAATTTGACAAGTAAAAAATTTCCTTTACAAGTCATTTGTCATGAAATAGATTTCTTTTTTGTCTAAAGTCTTTAAAATCCAATATTTTTTCAGATACTAGGGTAATTGCAAGCTCTCCAGATCACCAACAGCCTTCTCTAATGACACTTAATGTGTTTCTTTTACAAAGGAACAAAAATATGAAACAGCGAAACCATCAGACCTCAAGTCATTTTCTGTTCCGCCATCGCACAGAAGTTTTATATCTACTTAACCAGTGAATCAAATCTACCAGTATTCTTAAAAGTTCATTGAATGATTCATGAACGTTCATGAGCTCATGAATGCCATCTCGCAGTGTAGTTTCACTTATTTTTGATATATTTTAAAATTTTCCTTATTATCATTTACTTTCTTTTTTTTTACAACATTAAACAGATTTTCTTATATAAACCTTTTAACATCAAAGTAGTTTTTTATGATTTTTAGAAAGTTTCAACTTTCCATAACATTTTCAGTAAAAAAAATTAAGATAGGAGAAAAATACTTTTTTCTGAGTATCAATCTCAATGCCATGCTGTGATACTCTCTAGGATTCTGATTTTGAGCGACATTATTGACGAAAAATTTTAGAATGGAACCCAACATTTTCAAATCTACCAGTAATATAAGAGAATCAGGTTAAAAAATGATGACATGAAACTGTATTGATTCATGAAGTCATGACAGATAAATTGTAAAATACTGGTACCGTGACCGACTTTGTACCTGTGACAGAAGTCTGTCATTGACCAACATGGCCATAGAAGTATCCACTGGTCAGTTCGGGACAATTTGGGTCAAATTCTGGTATTTCTGTCCAATTCTGAGCAAATCCTGCAAGTTTTCCATAAAACATCCATCCAACTTTCTAAAACTTTTTATAAACTTCAATAACACTTCGACTTTACCCATGTAATCATTTTAACATCTCATTATCTAGAAACGGTGTCACCTCTGTTGATCCTGTCACGAGATTGAATAATAAATATCTCCAAAATCTCATCACGATATTCCCATAATTGACATATAACGTCATTTTCTGGATCACTGTAACAACGTTCAGTATCTATACTGTGGAATCTACATTCCCGGGTCTCAGTGACACAGGCCGATCAGCCAAACATCAGGTCAGATCTACCTACATACATGTGTAACACCAGACTATACCTGGCCGAGATTCTTGGTCAGTTTCCAAGTTTACACCTTCCTTTAACAAGGTTTAACTTTCATCACATTCTCAAACATATTACATGTGTGTTTATCTGATAACCCCTGTCTGTAGCCCCAATAAATGCTCTTAGCTACATTCCTGGATTAAAATAAATCTGCAGAAATATATTCTAAAATATACAGTAGAATGAAAAATGATCTTATAAATGATATTTTTTGAAAAAAACCCCATTTTGTCCTTTCTCGATTCTGGCAAATTATCCATCCAAATTGGAATTTTTTCAACATGAACATTATAATCTTTGAAATGTGATGAATCACAAATTTGGACACTTATGTAGCATTACTTCATATTTTCAGAACTGCAAACAACCCAGAAACCTTCCAAAGGACATTAATTTTAAAATCTCTCAAGATAATTTTGCAGATCAACTATAAAACTGTAATGTTTGCTTTTTAAACTAAAATGTTGAAATATTTTAAAATAGTGAAATTTTCAGCCAGAAGATGAATCAAAGATTATAAAGTTGGTTAATTTTTTTAGAGATAATTCCAAAATATTTAAGTCAAGAAAAAGAAAATTGAATAAGATCTGTATTTTTAAGAAAATAAATGACTTTGGTAAAACTGCAATAATATCTGATAATAATGTTTACGGTACCTACCACATTCAAAGCCTTTAATACATTAGTCGGAATCTTCATGGTGTTTCTGTAAAACTTCCAAGCACTGTAGTATGTAGCACACTTATATCAATAGCACTATTATTGTATAGAATATAGTCTTCCTTACACCAAAATATCAAACCCAACTGATATTTCTTCACAGACTCACAGCTTTCCTTTAAAGTCGTAATTGCTTCCTTCTGCTATAAGTTAGTTATGTCTGACAATCACTGATAATTTTTGAGACAAGTCACCAATGGCAAAGAGAGTTTAGTGTTTTGCTTAAAATTTTAGAATGTGACAATTTCTTGTGAAGTTGTTAGTTTTATAGGAGAGAGAAACTGTCAGACAGGAAGCAGTTTTCCCAGTAGATCTGTAGAAGCTTGTAGTCATCAAGATTTTGAGGAGATATGTCTGGTACTTCAACAGCTTCTGTTGATATGTTCACAGGTAAATGACCATTACAACAATACCTGGCTCATTAGGGTAAGGCTTGGGGCACTGGGGGTGTGGTCAGGCTAATCCACTTGTCTGGACTGCCCAGTGGTCAACAAATGGCCACAGGGGGGCAATGGGTCAGTTTGTAACAAACATATACACACTTTTGTTTGATATAATTGAACCAATCTAGAAAGAAGTGTGCCAACATGGCCAATCAACATGTCTTTTTCTACAGGAAGTCAAATATCTAGATTTATCTTGAAATCAAATTTAGTCAATTTTTGCAGGTGATTTTCCCCCTTTATTTTATATGTAGTCTTAATTATTTCAACTATAATTTTTTTTGAGTGCAAAGATTTTTATTTTATACAGTTTTGCATAAATCTGATTTAAAACATCCAGAAGAAAGGCTGAATTTCAGGCTGACATATTGGTCTATACATGATCTGGTAGACCATTAAAATTCATATTTGAATTTAAGTAAACAAATATGATGGCATACTCAAATGTTTTCATTATACTCACAAACATCAATTAAAATAAAAGATTTTTTTCCTAAAATATTCATACCCTCCTACAATATGTATCAATTCTGTAAATTTTCAATTTTACTGCCAAAATTTGAAAACACTTAATTCTATGGTTTTTTCAGGGATGTATAATACAGATTACATGTCCCTGGTTTTTTTGATAATATTATAAAACTGTTTTTTTTTCTTCTCTCTCTCTTTCTTTTTTTTTTTTTTACTTATTTTCAGAGTTTAAAATTGTTGATTTAAAGTGAAGCAATCCTTCAATCGTTTTTTATTTATTTGTAGAAAAATCAGCAACATATTTTACCTCGGTACAAACACCATGTACAATTAAATACAGGCCTTATCAGATACAGACATGTACTGAAGCAGACCTAATGAGATTGACCTGTCCGGCTCGGCCAGGTGTGAAAATGACCACCTCAAGTACGAATCCCACAAGTTGAGTCAAAGCGACCAGTGAAAATAGGGTAGAGTACCTAACTTACCTGTAAACCCAGGTGTGAAATCTTTCACCACAGGTATCATAATACACCTGTACCTAACTCCAGACATTACCTGTACAATTAATTACAGGTAATTATCAACAAGATCAAAGATAGGACACAAATCAGAACAGGAAAAAGTCCAGACAGTAGATCACAAGTCTTGAAAATATTTCTAACCTCAGACCAAGATTTTGGTTCCAGTACCAATGGATTAAGACACCATGATAATTAATTAGAAACATCAAAGAGGTTCAGGTGAAAATTAAATAAATCTGTTTTATCAAGACACATCCATACTGAGCCAGTCTGGACCTTGACTTAATCCAATTACATTAGCAGAAATTAGGTTGATCAGCTGATGTCGTTACACAAGAGTACAGCTGTTTGGATGTGAGTACTAACACCAATCGTCTGGAGGAGTCAAAACCAGAAGTCATCAATTAATTATAAAACAAACATGGCCACTGATCCAATATATGAAATAAATGCCAACTACAACAACATCCTCTTCTCCTAGATTTGATCTGTATTGCCACATAAACATTTGATCTATATTGCCAAATAAACATCCTTTATACTAAATAAACACAGACAATCCTTTTGAGTTGTAATTCCGGATTATTACTCAAGCCTGTTCTAAAAGCATGCCAAAATAACACAAACATTGAAATCAATGTGTGTGATGTTCATTTTCTCATGAATTCAAGTAAAATTCATCACATTTAGTTTCTCTAGGTAGTAAAGCATATTAAGTATGTGTTAAAAATAGATATAAAGGATTTCATTAATTAACACAAATTAATAGATATTTGAATTATACATCTGTTTAGTCACTAAATAATCGTTCTAAATATTTGTCTCTTTGTCACTAAATAATCATTCTAAATATTTGTCTCTTTGTCACTAAATAATCGTTCTAAATATTTGTCTCTTTGTCACTAAATAATCGTTCTAAATATTTATCTCTTTGTCACTAAATAATCGTTCTAAATATTTGTCTCTTTGTCACTAAATAATCGTTCTAAATATTTGTCTCTTTGTCACTAAATAATCGTTCTAAATATTTGTCTCTTTGTCACTAAATGTTTCTATAAGAACTGGAAGGACATTCAAACTTTAAATTATGTAAAAATATTTTCATGGCCACTGTTTGAAAAAGAAATTTTCGAAATAAATGAATTTAAACATAAATTGTTTAAAAAGAATGAAAATTGAATTTTGTTAATTACCATAGTTACTGTTTATATTTAAACAAAATATTCATATATAGAATATTCATAATTTGTGTCATTATTTTTCAAATGAACAAAATTATGTTAACAGGCTTCAATCAGTTATTTCTGATGACTAATATCCATCACATAGAATTCCTCCAACTAAAATTTTCCAAAATTCTATTATTTCTAAAACAGCAAGATTTTATAAATAGGATCAGTTATTTCTGATATGTTTTACATCTTCTTTATTTTTTTCTTAATTTTCTAAAAACTTAGGAATAAATTGTAGATATCAACTGTCACCAGAACGACTCAATGTGTCAGTGTTTGTAGTTTAAACATTTCCAATCGACACTTCATTATTGTCAAGGATTTAACCCTTCACAATCTAACTGTCCAAACCTTTAAATACAAACAAAGTAATTTTTCAGTAAACATTTTTCTACATTAATAAAATGCAGATTTGTGTAAGAAGATCACTATTTTAACACCTTTCATGTTATCCTCACACAATTCAGGTTTAATTCTAAACATATTCAACATTCAAATTTACTGTTAATCAGACACAGCGTGTGACTGGAATGAAACAGAACCAAGTCGTTACACAGAAAACATCAAGATTTAAATCGCAAATCTCCCAAATCCAGGTAATTCCTCCTTGTTTGTTTAAAGACTTTTATAAAAAGTATTTGTTTACATCTATAGCTGTAAGCCTACAATTCCTTATATTGTTTGTTAGAGACAGGTTCTGTGGGTAAAACCTGTCTTTAACCCACACTGTTTAACAGGATTTCCCCCTCTTGTCTGAGATTAATCACCAGAGTCATGTTGGGGTTTTACCATAACACCTTAACATTGTTGGATTACAACTGTTGAAGATACTAAGCATGTTTTGGAATACAAAAAATCAAGAAAAACAAGTTTTTGGGTAAATACGATATCAATTTCGCTGTCTAATAATAAGCTGAGGTATGAAAGACGACTATGTTAATTATCCCTTACCTGTCATCATGTAATCTCGGTCAAGTCTTACAACATAGCTCTAATCTGTGTTCATAAGAAATGATAAAATTCACCTGCACCAAGACATTCTTTCCTCAGAACTATGGATACTAAATTGTCAGGTATTCAACTGTTTGTCTTGTCATAGGGTTAGAATTTTAACAGATAAAGCCATGATTCAACCAAAAATAACACATTTTGTCCCAAATATTTGATTTATGAAAACAAGACATATTTGATCAAACTTTATCAGGATTATATAATTTTACTTTGTTCTGATATTGTTTAATAATCAACACTGCCCTATCCTATATCTTTGTTATTACAACTATTAGTATATACCCCATTATCCAGTGTTGGTACCACCTAAGAAGCATACCTACAGTGAACCGGTGTTGGCTCTATTTAATAATTAACTGATACTATATTTTTTAATATGCGACAGAGCATAACTTATCAATCTTTAAAATCATTTTGTGTGTGTCATTGGTAAAGGGATAAAGAGATATATTTGTGTCTGTAAGAGTTTTGTGTGTGTCAATTATATGTGACATACTTTTGTATATTTGTGTCTGTAACAGTCTAGTTTTGTGTGTGTCATTGGTAAAGGGATAAAGAGATATATTTGTGTCTGTAACAGTCTAATTTTGTGACATACTTTTGTAATCAGAGGCTTTTCCCCCCAAGATCTTGCTCCAGAAACTGATCTCAATCAGAATACCCGTCCACACAACAGGCCCAGTCCAGACACAACAGACCCAGTCCAGACACAATAGACCCAGTCCAGACTCACAATACATCAGAGCTTTATTTATCTGACCCAGTTTTAAGGTTGTTTTTATTTACTGACAATGATTTATCTGACCCAGTTTTAAGCATCAGTTGTTTTTATTTACTTACAGTGTCTATATATAGTTTTGTATCTTTTCCATACACTTACTGCTAGAGACTTTACAGACAATACATCTATGTCAGTAGTATAGCTGACAACAAATATAATATATATATATATATATAATATATATATATCAATATAAATAATTTTGTTTTGAAAGAAATATTTACTCTTAGAACAACAAAAATCCAAAACCACATTATTTCATTTTTGTTTCAAGTGATTTAATTCCTGTGGTGTTTGATGTTACATCACAACCTGTTTACTATGACATTAGCTTGGCCTGTCACCTCCCATTATCACAACAATGTTGGGAAGGGTGATGGCACCAGCTTTGGTCAAGCAGTCACATAGGGAGGAGTGACCACAAGAGGATAAGGTTTAAAAGTTATACATGCCAAGAACTTGGAAAAAATACAGTGTGCACTGCAGAAATATTCAACCACAGCCAAATAAGGACAATGTTACCATGACAACACTTATAAGTACAGATATGCATCTAGATTACAGGTATCTTTCATTTCCTTTTTCTTTCTAGGGATAAAACTTAAAAGAACAAGCTGGTTTGATTAAATCTCATTTTTGACTGCCACTGAAAGACACTGGAAAAACACTTTTAACAATGACTTATATTTAAACACTCATGTGTAAAACTTAACATTAATGTTTCTTTTTATACAGAGATATCTTAACTCTATCACTTTAATTGCTCTTCTGAAATTATTTTTTGCAATATTTCTAAAACATCAAGTTTATTCAACATAATTTTCTGAAATGTGACATAACCTTGACCTTTCTTACAGATCTGTTATGACCTTGACCTAAAACCCTTGACCTTTCCTATAGAACAGTGTATGATGACCTTAACCTTACCTTGCAGATCTGTTGGAACAAGTTACTTGGAAGCTTCATGTTTCTTGTCAAGATGTCGAAACTTGGTAATGTAAACTGTTACACTGGTATATGGCTTTCCCACTTTACACTGGAGTCAGTGTAAACTGGCTTTAATTATTGGTGTACAACACTGATGTAAATATAGTGTAAAAGTCCATTTCCATTTTCAAAAGTCGTGTGTAAATATTCAATTTACATAAAATTGAACAAAACATAAATTCAAGGAAATTCATCGGTTTAATTGGGATATGTAATGTGACACATCAAAGTGCTCTGCAAAATCTGTCTGTGATGTCATCACATCTATAAATAGATTATTTCTTTCAAAAAGTTGCAGTTTCCTTAAATATTCTACCGAAAAAATTCAATAAATTCACACACGTAAAAAAAAATCTCCACAAGAAATTGTCAGTACTTATTTGCTATCACAAGGGGTGATACAGAATTAGTTACGCGTTACTAAGTCCTTTATCAATGTTAAGCGAAATCTTGGTCAGTTATGTTGGTATTCCCACAGTGATAACTCAGTTCCTTAACAGGTATGTTGGTGACTTCATCAACTCCTCTTGGATGGAGAGACAGTTTACTGATGTTAAGGAGAAAGACATATATCCTTCTCAAAATGGAGAGAAAGAGAGTGATTCTTTCTCAATCCAATGAAATGCTGACTGAAAAAAATATTCTCCTTTGTCACTTGAATTAAAAATCTTAAGTCTCCTTTTTCTTGTGACACTATTTCACAAAAAAATCTGACAGTTTGTGACAGAAGGAAAATGTCTTCCTTTCTATTGCGATGTTATTTCACAAAAAAAACTGACAGTTTGTGACAGAAGGAAAATTTCTTCCTTTCTATTTCTTCTTAAGAATGGAAAGAAAAATTTAAATCCCCGTTTTCTGTGATTTCTTTCCTTCTCCTGAGTTAGAGAGGATCTTCAGTCAGTCTATCTCTCCACCATCCGAAACACACACAGCCCTCTCCTCCTCTCAGTGGTTGCTACAGCTCTGAGACAGAGTGGTGCAGGGCTGTGTGGTATATTGCAGACAGCAATATGTAAAACATAGACTGGACCATCCGAACAACTGCGACTGGATTTAGGACATAATCAATAAAATAGTGCCAGGTAAAACATGATCAGGTCATATATTTTCACAAGTTTTGGCAATAAAAGGAGAAAGGACATATTTGACACCTTGTTGGTTAATGATAATCAACGTGTCTGTCGTGTATCTGACGAACACAGGGAAGGCCAACCTTGAGTGTATGCCATACGGACACAAACCACCATAACAAAGTTGAACAGCATCCAAAAAGAATGACATTCCAGAGAAATTCCCAAGGACAGTTATAAATAGAACAATCAGAACCAATCAGGATGGAGAAATCAGAGCAATCCCCATTGTTAATCAAACAATGAACCAATCAAATCCCAGTATTTTGAGTAGGCCCTTTGTGAAGGTTTGACAGGATGTGTCCCACAGAAATAGGATGACCATCAACACTGACCTGTGGTCAAATATTTGGTGGTCCCTGAACAATGATGGGACAAAGATGAGCTCAGCAGGAGGACTTGGAAGTGTAAAACAGATCAGAGTGATGCTGTGGTAGGGGATGCATACCTAAACTGTTATCAACTGTCCTGGGCTCCCTAGGGGCCACAATTCTGGGGACAAACCATTTAATAAAGTCCGAACTCAATATAGCCCCTATAACCCTTTCCAAGTTGTGTGAATGAGATATCTTATTTCATGTGAAACACATTAACTTTGTCACAATAACTGAATAATTTCACAACACACAAAGTGCCACTGTAAAGCAGGTCACCAAAGAAAATGGCTCTGAATCAAGTCAATTATGGAGTTTGTGGAAAATTCTGGCCAATAGCCAGGGCACGTTTATCCTTTCTTTAAAACAAGACACTTAGTAGGTTGTACACTGAGGGAAAATACATGTGGCAAAGTTCCATGAAGTGAAGGACTGAATAACAGGTAAAAATGTCTTCTTTATCACATTTAAACGGTGACTTAATGATCAATTATTGGCAACAAGGCCACGACAAAACTTAGTTTTCATGAAGAAACGACCCTAAATTTCTTGTAAACTGTTTTGGAGATCTGACACCATTTGCCACTGCCACGAAAACTGGGTCAGTTTTTCAATAAATACTATATTTAGTATGACTTTTGATCAAGTAAAACTAACACCAAAAATATAATTGACATCAAAATTGTAACTCATTAACATTTAGCGGTAAAGTAGTGTATGACGAGTAACCATACCTAGCCCACTCACAGGTAAGTATATACCTGTACTATCATCCTGTCTCACCTGTACTATCATCCTGTCTCACCTGTACCAATCATCCTGTCTCACCTGTACTATCATCCTGTCTCACCTGTACTATCATCCTGTCTCACCTGTACCAATCATCCTGTCTCACCTGTACTAGCATCCTGTCTCACCTGTACTAATCCTCCTGTCTCATCTGTACTAATCCTCCTGTCTCACCTGTACTATCATCCTGTCTCACCTGTACTATCATCCTGTCTCACCTGTACTATCACCCTGTCTCACCTGTACTATCATCCTGTCTCACCTGTACTAATCATCCTGTCTCACCAGTACTGTCATCCTGTCTCACCTGTACTATCATCCTGTCTCACCTGTACTGTCATCCTGTCCACCTGTACTAATCATCCTGTCTCACCTGTAGTATCATCCTGTCTCACCTGTACTATCATCCTGTCTCACCTGTTCTATCAACCTGTCTCACCTGTACTAATCATCCTGTCTCACCTGTACTAATCATCCTGTCTCACCTGTACTATCATCCTGTCTCACCTGTACATTATGTTATGGCATCCTACCATATATATACATGGGTGATATAACCGCATTTATTTCTTATTCTTTGACTTTGTCGTTGTTTTAAAACATTTACATGACACAGATACCAGGAGCCCTTTTCCCCTCTGTACACAGACACTGTGCATATTTAAAACATTTACATGACACAGATGCTTAGACCGTTTTTACCCTCTGTACACAGACACTGTCCATATTTAAAACATTTACATGATACAGATGCTAAGACCCTTTTTACCCTCTGTACACAGACACTGTCCATATTTAAAACATTTACATGACACAGATGCTAAGACCCTTTTTACCCTCTGTACACAGACACTGTCAATATTTAAAACATTTATATGACACAGATGCCAGGAGCCCTGTAATGCTCCATAGATATACACTATCAGTGTTTTAAAAATATGAACATGACACAGATACCTGGGAAGTCAGGTTGTAACCCAGCATTCTCTCTGGTATGTTAAGAGGTTGTATATCTGTGTACTCATCAATACATCATACATACTAATACTTTACAATTCCTCACCTACAACTTTGTTTTATGCTTCATACTGTAACTTTTTAACGTATCTTCTTCTCTTCCGGTCTTCTTTTTTCCACTTTGACATAGGTGATATAAAAATGCTTACAATAATACATCTAATAACATTAAAATAAAAATACATTATGAACTAATGTATTGATAGAATACACCCTTAACTCTGACTTCAGTCAGTAGCATACACCCTTAACTCTGACTTCAGTCAGTAGCATACACCCTTAACTCTGACTTCAGTCAGTAGCATACACCCTTAACTCTGACTTCAGTCAGTAGCATACACCCTTAACTCTGACTTCAGTCAGTAGCATACACCCTTAACTCTGACTTCAGTCAGTAGCATACACCCTTAACTCTGACTTCAGTCAGTAGCATACACCCTTAACTCTGACTTCAGTCAGTAGCATACACCCTTAACTCTGACTTCAGTCAGTAGCATACACCCTTAACGCTGACTTAAGTCAGTAGCATACACCCTAAACTCTGACTATGGTCAGTAGAATACACCCTTAACTCTGACTTCAGTCAGTAGCATGCACCCTTAACGCTGACTTAAGTCAGTAGCTTGCACCCTTAACTCTGACTTCAGTCAGTAGCATACACCCTTAACTCTGACTATGGTCAGTAGAATACACCCTTAACTCTGACTTCAGTCAGTAGCTTGCACCCTTAACTCTGACTATAGTCAGTAGCATACACCCTTAACTCTGACTTCAGTCAGTAGCATACACCCTTAACTCTGACTTCAGTCAGTAGCATACACCCTTAACTCTGACTATAGTCAGTAGCTTGCACCCTTAACTCTGACTATAGTCAGTAGCATACACCCTTAACTCTGACTATAGTCAGTAGCATACACCCTTAACTCTGACTATAGTCAGTAGCATTAACTCTGACTATAGTCAGTAGCATACACCCTTAACTCTGACTATAGTCAGTAGCATACACCCTTAACTCTGACTATAGTCAGTAGCATACACCCTTAACTCTGACTATAGTCAGTAGCTTGCACCCTTAACTCTGACTATAGTCAGTAGCATACACCCTTAACTCTGACTATAGTCAGTAGCATACACCCTTAACTCTGACTTCAGTCAGTAGCATACACCCTTAACTCTGACTTCAGTCAGTAGCATACACCCTTAACTCTGACTTCAGTTAGTAGCATACACCCTTAACGCTGACTTCAGTCAGTAGCATTCACCCTTAACTCTGACTTCAGTCAGTAGCTTGCACCCTTAACTCTGACTATAGTCAGTAGCATACACCCTTAACTCTGACTTCAGTCAGTAGCTTGCACCCTTAACTCTGACTTCAGTCAGTAGCATACACCCTTAACTCTGACTTCAGTCAGTAGCATACACCCTTAACTCTGACTTCAGTCAGTAGCATACACCCTTAACTCTGACTATGGTCAGTAGCATACACCCTTAACTCTGACTTCAGTCAGTAGCATACACCCTTAACTCTGACTTCAGTCAGTAGCATACACCCTTAACTCTGACTATGGTCAGTAGCATACACCCTTAACTCTGACTATAGTCAGTAGCATACACCCTTAACTCTGACTATAGTCAGTAGCTTGCACCCTTAACTCTGACTTCAGTCAGTAGCATACACCCTCAACTCTGACTTCAGTCAGTAGAATACACCCTTAACTCTGACTTCAGTCAGTAGCATACACCCTTAACTCTGACTTCAGTCAGTAGCATACACCCTTAACTCTGACTTCAGTCAGTAACTCTGACTTCAGTCAGTAGCTTGCACCCTTAACTCTGACTATAGTCAGTAGCATACACCCTTAACTCTGACTATGGTCAGTAGCATACACCCTTTACTCTGACTTCAGTCAATAGCATACACCCTCAACTCTGACTATGGTCAGTAGCATACACCCTTAAGTCTGACTATGGTCAGTAGCATACACCCTTAACTCTGACTATGGTCAGTAGCATACACCCTTAACTCTGACTATGGTCAGTAGCTTGCACCCTTAACTCTGACTATAGTCAGTAGCTTGCACCCTTAACTCTGACTATAGTCAGTAGCTTGTACCCTTAACTCTGACTATAGTCAGTAGCTTGCACCCTTAACTTGATCTGTTGTTAGCATACATCCTTAACTCTGACTGATCAGATATGACACTGTTCAATCAGTTATTCAATCATATGAACACAATAGTCTAGAAAGTCTGGGTATCAAATTTTCAACTGATGGGTTATATGTTATACAATAAAATAACACTGATTAAAAATTTCCTTCTTTTTTAAAAAAAAATGAACTGATATTTTGGTCTTGATTTCTAAATATTATTACACTCAGCTTGTAAGCATTTCAGAGTAGATGTATAAAGACACATTATAATAACCTTGTCCTGTGCACTGTATAGCTTTATGACCTCTGACCTTTACATACATGATATCTTATCTGTTTACCTGGGTGTGTATAATGAAAAGCAGACATTAATACCACTTCAGTGTAATGTAAGTCACACATAATTATATAGTGATAAATGTGACAGATAAACTCTATAGAGACACTGACTTAGGTTCTTTACTCCAAATGTTAACCAACCTGGTTTTGTAAATGCTTTTGCTATGAACATAAAACAAAAAGATAATCAATGTTTGTCTACTATCCAAGACCCGACGTCTTCAGGAAACAGAACAAACATTTTATCACATTACTGTCAGAGTTATCTCCCTTGAAACATGCTTTATTTTGGGAAAAAATAAAATTTCCAATGGTTTTGTTAATTTTTTTAAGATAACATTCTCATGAACATATATACAAATATCTACAATGATATTAATTCTATTCTTTTTTTTTTCAAAATCTTAAAACATTTATCTAGTACGTTTGAAATCTTTATTGCTTTTTTTAGTTACGTCATTATGATTTTAAATCTTTCAAACATTTTTTTCTCTTGATTTCTTTTCAAAACATTTATATACTCATAATTATTGCACAAACCTTATTATCAGGAGTACAGACGTGGGATTTCACTGGACGCAGACAACAGTTGCATATTTTTGGCAACATAAGCAATCCATTCATTTTAAATGTCTTAACACTGTTGTAACAGTATGTTAAATCACCAGTGATACAGACATGACATCACAACAACCTTCAGAAATAAATAGTATCATCCACACAGAAAATAAATAGTTTGAAGACAGATATGTCCAAAAGTTTGATGGTACCTGTATACACTCCTTGCATCAAATACCATATCAATATCATTCAATGCACTGCATTCATTTTTTTATAAAAACAGGTCAAAAACTGTGTATGGTCATCTTCCATGTTGTGGCCTGATTAGGAATGGTCAAATATGTCCTTATATGGTCATCAGCTCAAATCTGACCAAAGGTGCTTGATTCCTCCACCGAAAAAATTTGAACTCCAACAGACAACACACTGCAGACAACATACAGTATACCTGAATGCCCTATAGGAGGAGTCCTTTATCAAAAGTGCGGCCACACCTTCTGGAATGCTGATAACCACGACGGAACTATTGAACAACTCATTTCCATTCACAAAGACAGGTGCAAAAAAATCCTTATTTAAATATCATGCAATGTGATTGACATTTCTTTCCCAATAACACTGTTTCCATTGAAACCCTAATCACATCCTTATATGGAGAAAAGACTTCACAGTACATCTAATGAACTTTGTTGGTGAATCGTGTTTTTCTTCCCCAAACAGATTAAAAGCACTAACAAGAGGGTCCATTGAAACACACGTGGAGATTCAGTGTTGTATATATGATGTAAAAAACCACACTGGAAATTTAAAAATTTCAAACCAAACTTTACAAAGCTGAGACCAAAAGTAAAGATAAATTTTGGGACTTGTAGAATATAAAATTATCACAACTGTAATGGTTGTATTTTCGTGTCGAGTTATTTTGACTGAAGTAGGAATCTTTTTTACAGAATATCATTCCCAAACCTCAAGCATCCTGTTGTCTGATGAAGAACAATGCAGAATTCAAATTAGAAAATGACCTACCTCAATCTGATAGTTTTGGACCAATAGCTACAGTGTTATTTGAATTCTTCTGTTTGTCCAAGGCCATTGGTCTGAGTGAGATTTGAATGTGGAATGCAGAGACTTGTGTTGTTATATAGGACAGGCTCATATTTCACATCTTCTCAGGTATGTAGCAGCAATGGTGAGGCTCTCGAAGGGGTAATTGTTAAAGCATGATAATTATTATGCAATGTTTTCTATCGGACTTGAATGCCTGAAGTTTCTAAGACAATAGTTTTGTTTTCACTCTCCTACAGTTTATGGAAGTTTAAGTACACTGTATTAAAAATGAATGGATTTTTTTATTTTGAAAATGGTCCCCATTAGATGAAAATTGTTATCATGCAACATAAAAACTTCAAAACATGTTTCATCCTTTTTCTGATCATAGATAAATATCAAACGATCAGGAATATCATTTTCTTTTCATTTCAGAAATTTTATTTTTACAGAAAAGATATCTTAAAAAAAAGAAAGATACTTTTACAGAAAAAACATTTTGACAGAAAAGATATTCCAAAAAAACAAAAGATGTTTTAACAGAAAAGATATTAAAAAAGATATTTTTCAGTATTTCAACATGACCAGAGTATAATGCAAACTTTTTACACTGTAATGTAGTGATTGAAAAAGTGAATATTTCTTAAAAGACACATTTCTGTAAATTGTATCCATAAATATTAATTTCTCATGAAATGTTGCACCTCTGCATGATTGACTTAGTCATATCACTTCCACTGAAGCATCTCACATTCAATGAACACAAATTCTAATTTTCAGCTCGTTTCTTCCTAATTTTACATTAAATTGTTGTAAATGTGCCCTGTTCATTATCACAGATAAGCCATGTAGTATCATCGTTAAATCCAGATGTCACTGAAGGTGATATAATGTTTAAAGACTAATGTTAAATCACAGTGTGAATCGTGAGAACTTTCCTACTGTGATAACATCGGTCGGCCTCATGTCATTCATAACAGTGATGATATGCCGTTTATAGGTGTGCATCCCAACATAGTGGCATTATAGATTGTTATCACTGTATGTGTCATGGCTGAAAAAGTTTAATTTTCTCCACAAAAATGTCAGATTATGAACCAATCTATTAGTCAGTGTCTATTACAGGGTGATGTGTGGAGATTGTGACCTATAGATTACACTAATGAAAAAGATTAAAGTTTTACTGTCAAAAGTCTAGAATAATTATCTCCCTTGATTGGTCTCCAACTTAGGACAATTAGTATTGAAGTTCAATTCACACTGTCTACTGATACAGGCCTGTCAGCATGGTGTTCAGACTGAAAATTATCTCAAAATCATCCTTAATTTTCAAATACTGAAAAAGTCGCAAATGCTACTGCTCACAAACCTGAGAAAAATCTAGCCCCTTCCTTACTTCGGGAGAATTTCTCTATAGCTCATGCAGTAAAAACATACGGTTTTTTAATATGACAGGCTCCAGGCAAAATCCATAGCACACGCATTGTAAAATAAATTAATGAAATGTACAAACCTGATCCTTTGGTCAAGAAACAGTAACAAAGACTTATAAGAGTTTATCACAGATAAAGAATGATATGTCCAGAACTGACCATCTTATCTTACTCAATATATAAATAGATCTACCCTAGCTGTAATATATAACAGGAGAATTAGCTCTGATGATTTGAGAGTTAGCTCTGATGATTTGAGAGTTAGCTCTGATGATTTGAGAGTTAGCTCTGGTGATTTGAGAGTTAGCTCTGATGATTTGAGAGTTAGCTCTGATGATTTGAGAGTTAGCTCTGATGATTTGAGAGTTAGCTCTGATGATTTGAGAGTTAGCTCTGATGATTTGAGAGTTAGCTCTGGTGATTTGAGAGTTAGCTCTGATGATTTGAGAGTTAGCTCTGATGATTTGAGAGTTAGCTCTGGTGATTTGAGAGTTAGCTCTGATGATTTGAGAGTTAGCTCTGGTGATTTGAGAGTTAGCTCTGGTGATTTGAGAGTTAGCTCTGATGATCTGAGAGTTAGCTCTGATGATTTGAGAGTTAGCTCTGGTGATTTGAGAGTTAGCTCTGATGATTTGAGAGTTAGCTCTGATGATTTGAGATAATTTGAAAATTAGCTCTGATGATTTGAGATAATTTGAAAATTAGCTCTGATGATTAGAGAAATAGCTCTGATGATTTGAGAAATAGCTCTGATCATTTCACTTACCGTCATTGTGTCTGTTTATTTCCTACCCATATGAAAACTTGTGAACACAAACCCACATCAATAGTATAAACAGCCTTCTATCAGATAACTGGTGTAGGACAACATGCTCTAGAGATATCCAATCACACTAAACCAATACATAGATCTAACTATCATGATCAGGATTACTGATAATTCAATCCAAAATTTGTAAGAATAACAAGAATATTGATTAAACCTCCCCAATTAAAACAACACGTCAATGGAACGCAAGAAAAGAAACATGACATTTAAACCACATTTCTGCTCCCAGAAAACCACACCTGGAGTATTACCTGAGCATATTAAGCTTAAAATTTAAATTTTAAATTTCAAAAGTTTAATTTTTGTATTTATTTCTAAATACATTAAAGTTCAGAATTCTATAAATCTGAATGCATCAATAACCATCAAAATATCACACACAAAAAATCAAAATTTGTAAATCTACAAGTTCCTCAAAAACAGAGTTTGTAACTACCTCGAGCTCAAGCTGGTAAGATTTTATAACATCTGTGGATCATTATCAACTGTTGTCCACTATAAGATAGCATTTGACTAAGATGACACAGAATATAGTTGTTCTGTGTGGATAATGTTCTATCAGGGTGGAACTACCCGCACACACAAATAAGCCCAGCTTGTTAAGTTAGAGGTTTGTGTCTGATCCATACCTCTGATATCTATCAACAGCCATTAAATGGTTGGTATATCCGTTAAATTTGTTTATTTTTCTAAGGAATTCATCAAAATAGATTTTATCTGTAATACCAGATCAGCTGATCTGACAAATATTATAGTAATCCCACATTCCACCGAAATTTTATAACCAACTGTAATAAATGTCCTTTCATATTTCACTCATATCAGGTACAGTTTGTGAATTGATTTTGTGATATAAATATTTTAAGAATCCTTAATTAAATCTATTTCTGAATGAAAGATCTGAGTATTCAGTGTAATGTTTTAGATACGGTTAGGAAGATTAGGTAGACGTGACGCGTTAGTGTGTTACAGAATGTTACCTGCTAAAAAGATATCCCAACTTTTTCACTCGTCCACTGATTATCAAAATCCTCTACAAATTTACTCCTTATATCAAGGTAATCCAGAGTCAAATTCAGAAAAATCTTCTTCTCAAGATCACATTCACAAAATATGAACAAGATGCTGATCATCAGGTACACACTTATATCAATAAATTTTACCGGTAATCAATGTTTACCACAGGTAAATCATACTCAGGTAAATCACTGAATTCTACTGGTGCAGGTTCATTTCCCTAAGAAATATGGGTGGAGGTAAGCATCTCTATGAAATGAGGGTGCAGGTAAGCATCTCTATGAGACAAATGTCCAGGTATGAGACGTACCTTATGAGACAATGGCGGAGGTATCCATCTTTATGAGACGAGTATGCGTCCCCCTTTGAGACCAATGCAATGTTAATGCCTGTGTGATCTACTATGATGATAGAGAGGAGGGGACCGGTTTTACAGTACTACAAACCCTACCTAACTGGCTGCTGAAAGATATCCTAGGCAGGGCTCTGATTACAATACTAGATAGTAGTCCATTATACATACTGGTAGTCTCGTAACCATGGTACCAGGGCAGGTATGAAAATGACAGGTGTTTTAAATTCACTGGTATCCTTTTCCAAGATTCATATCAAATGTATCTGGAAACAGTTTAAGTATTTGTAAGTCAGTTTTAAATTCCTTGCTGAATTTTACTATTGTAAATGTTTAGAGTTTAACTATGTGTCCTAACTGGGTGTAACGTGCTTTATTTTACATGGATAGATGACCCCACATTTAACCTCTCCGAAGTCCTCACTTTTAATGAGAGGAGCTGAGATAAAAATAGAAAGGACACATATTGTTAGTGACATTTAATATCACTTCTGACAGCTCTTATCACCCCTGTCTCTTAGTAATGAACTTTCCTTTCTTTAGATGTTAATACAGTCCATTTTATTTATGTGGAAATAAGGACAGAAAATGAATGAAACAGAAAAGAAATTTTCAAAACGAACTCTCGAAAACTGGCAATAAATATTTCATAATTTTAACTTCAAAATTCAATTTTAAGAAACAAATTTTACCTAGTGAATCATCAAATCAATTATAATCGGTTGTTTCAGAAGAAATTCAACTTTCCGAGAATTTGTGTTTAAACATAAAATCAAGCACTTGCTCCCCATTTCAGGCCTTCATCAACAAAGAATTGCCAATCACACAATTTCCTGTACCAGTTTGTCAGATGGCTTGGAAATACTGCTGATTTGGTATCCATAGTGGCAGAGTTACTCAGATTTATTGTCTATTAAGATTCAACACTGACAGTGTCACTGCACTCTTTTTGACTGTACAATGACAGCTGAGGTGCGGAGACACTGTGTATAAGATTTTCTCTTTCATAAAACTGGACACAAATATGGACATGATGAAATCTGCAGACAGGTTTACACCATGCTGTCAAGTTCTCAAACATCTCACAATGACCGAGGAATTTAACATACTAAATACATTTCACCACCAAAAGTAGGGAAACAAAGGCTTAGTTAGATCAGCAGTGTGTTTTATGCTAGGTTTGCCAAGCATTCCAAACACACCATAACATACTGTATTTTTTGTTTAATTTTCTTTCGTAAAAGTTGGTTATAAGGCCATTTTATCACAAATGATTTTTGATTCTACAGAAAAAACAGTGTTTTTGGTTTTAACCATAACCATAGCTAACTTGACAGTGAAATTCTCTTATTTGCGCAAACGATTTAACTCAACATTCAGAATTCAGATAAATTCCTTGATAAATTTATTCATCGTTTATAGCACAAAGATAAAACAGCCTACTCAGCTATTTCTATTTCTGCAGCAGAGCCAGCTCTTAACAAATTTCTCCTTGGATGTCCTTCAAATTTTCCTAGGGGTCAATGAAACCTTGCTGGGTAAGTAATACAAGCTCTAATGTCACCTGGTGATAAGAATTATGTACCTGGATCAAAATACCTGTATTAATTAGGGAGAAGAGGTATACAGTCTAGGTCCCCAGAGAGGTCATCCAGGTACACCTAGGGTGGAACATCACTGTGTTCCCTTTTTTATCCTGTGTCACAATTCAATGTAATTCTGTTGTCAATTAAACAATATTCTAAAAATTTCATTCCTTGAATTTCCAAGAGGAAATTTGCTTGAAATTAAATCTTTAAATTCCGATCTTTACAGTTGAAATAACATATGCATTACCCCTCCATGTGACAGCAGATAGTCCATTTGCTCTTCTAAAAATCATTCCGAGAGTAAAGAAAATTTAATAACTATTCAAGTATTTCAATAAAAAAAGGATTGACCAATTTAAGAAACATTTGGACATAATTTTCTTTTTAATGTAAAAAACAGTTTCAAAACTCAATTTTTGTTTTTGTACAAAATTAAACATTTAGTATGGTCTGAGACAGCCAACTGTGAAAGAGATTTCTGCCAGTGACTCTCTGGTGCCTGATATCTGATTATGTCAACGCTCTATAAGGTTGAAGGTAATCAGATTTCAGTCTGAAACAAGACGTTTATGACATGCTTTATAACACAGTATTAATTATCTCAAGAGTTTTCACTAGAGCTATGTGAAGTTCACTGACCTCATTAAAACACTGTATATGTCTATTTCTGGTACAAATCCTATTACTGTGACTGCTAAATAGTGTCCTTCTTTTGGTAGGAAGTCAGAAATTAGTTGGTATAAAGTCATGAAGCGCTCGGACCATTTAATAAAAGATCTCATTTCAAAATCATCATCAGATCTAAAACCTTGAATCAAGCAATATGTTGCATAATATTTGATGCTTGTGATTGTGAAAGATTTATCTTCCATGAAATTTAAAACCAATGAAGCAGTGCCATCATTTCCAACAGACATGATCTATCATCAGTATGTTGTTTTCCCTTATATAGGTATGTTATGTTCATTTTTGTATGGAACTCTCGCTGATTTTGTTTTGAAACATTTCCTACTGTTGTGGCTATTAAACTCAACGCTCACTACCTGAGGCAAATGACCAATCTGTGTTAAAATGTTCGCTTTCCTTGGCGAGAAACTTTACCCTAATTGCTCTGAACACCATAAAATGGTTCTTCCATATGCTGTTCAGTGAGGAAGCAACCAGCTAATACAAAACAACCATGTCTCAAAATGACCCTGGCTGTTCACTGGGCAATAAGTCCAGCAAAACAAAACAAATCTAGTCATATTGTCGCCAATGATGAAGTTATGAACTAGTTATTCCTCATGGAAATAACAAGCTAATTATAATATAGGTATACTATTCTTTTCACAGTACCAATTATACATAGCCATCAAACATTTACAGGACTCTTGGCACTATTCTGGGTCTCCAATGCACTTTGGTGATCATCTCATTACAAACAAACATTATTGTGAAGTGATGTGGAAAGTATAAAACCATGTTTAATATTGTCTCTGAACACATAAATATACTATCATGGTATGTGATTGGGGTATGTCTCCTGTGATGGCCTATAAACACAATTAACCAAAACCAATATAGTGGCCACAGTTCACTGGTTTTCAGCTGTTTATAAAGAATGTTTAGATCGGAATTTCTGCAAAATGAAGCTATTTATGGCTTTTTATGGCTTCAAATTTTAACCATAAAACTTTTTTCAAAATTAAAAAGATGCTGCTACCATTTCTGAATTGAAAAGTTTAGTAAAATAACTTAAATGGTATATTGTTAAAGTAGCTGGTTATATAACACTTCAACACTTCTGAAACACTTCTGTCAGGACAGCTAACCACTACTGGACACTTCTGTCAGGACAACTAACCACTACTGGACACTTCTGTCAGGACAACTAACCACTACTGGACACATCTGTCTGTACAACTGACCACTACTGGACACTTCTGTCAGGACAACTAACCACTACTGGACACTTCTGTCAGGACAACTAACCACTACTAGACACTTCTGTCAGGACAACTAACCACTACTGGAACACTACTGTCTGTACAACTAACCGCTACTGGACACTTCTGTCTGTACAACTAACCACTACTGGACACTTCTGTCTGTACAACTAACCACTACTGGACACTTCTGTCTGTACAACTAACCACTACTGGACACTTCTGTCAGGACAACTAACCACTACTGGACACTTCTGTCAGGTCTGTACAACTAACCACTACTGGACACTTCTGTCTGTACAACTAACCACTACTGGACACTTCTGTCACAACTAACCACTACTGGACACTTCTGTCACAACTAACCACTACTGGACACATCTGTCAGGACAACTAACCACTACTGGACACTTCTGTCTGTACAACTAACCACTACTGGACACTTCTGTCTGTACAACTAACCACTACTGGACACTTCTGTCAGGACAACTAACCACTACTGGACACTTCTGTCTGTACAACTAACCACTACTGGACACTTCTGTCAGGACAACTAACCACTACTGGACACTTCTGTCTGTACAACTAACCACTACTGGACACTTCTGTTTGTACAACTAACCACTACTGGACACTTCTGTCTGTACAACTAACCACTACTGGACACTTCTGTCTGTACAACTAACCACTACTGGACACATCTGTCTATACAACTAACCACTACTGGACACTTCTGTCTGTACAACTAACCACTACTGGACACTTCTGTCAGGACAACTAACCACTACTGGACACTTCTGTCAGGACAACTAACCACTACTGGACACTTCTGTCTGTACAACTAACCACTACTGGACACTTCTGTCAGGACAACTAACCACTACTGGACACTTCTGTCTGTACAACTAACCACTACTGGACACTTCTGTCTGGACAACTAACCACTACTGGACACTTCTGTCTGTACAACTAACCACTACTGGACACTTCTGTCAGGACAACTAACCACTACTGGACACTTCTGTCAGGACAACTAACCACTACTAGACACTTCTGTCTGTACAACTAACCACTACTGGACACTTCTGTCTGTACAACTAACCACTACTGGACACTTCTGTCAGGACAACTAACCACTACTGGACACTTCTGTCTACTGGACACTTCTGTCTGTACAACTAACCACTACTGGACACTTCTGTCTGTACAACTAACCACTACTGGACACTTCTGTCAGTACAACTAACCACTACTGGACACTTCTGTCTGTACAACTAACCACTACTGGACACTTCTGTCAGGACAACTAACCACTACTGGACACTTCTGTCAGTACAACTAACCACTACTGGACACTTCTGTCAGTACAACTAACCACTACTGTTTGTACAACTAACCACTACTGGACACTTCTGTCTGTACAACTAACCACTACTGGACACTTCTGTCACTAACCACTACTGGACACTTCTGTCACAACTAACCACTACTGGACACTTCTGTCTGTACAACTAACCACTACTGGACACTTCTGTCTGTACAACTAACCACTACTGGACACTTCTGTCAGGACAACTAACCACTACTGGACACTTCTGTCTGTACAACTAACCACTACTGGACACTTCTGTCTGTACAACTAACCACTACTGGACACTTCTGTCTGTACAACTAACCACTACTGGACACTTCTGTCTGTACAACTAACCACTACTGGACACTTCTGTCTGTACAACTAACCACTACTGGACACTTCTGTCAGGACAACTAACCACTACTGGACACTTCTGTTTGTACAACTAACCACTACTGGACACTTCTGTCAGGACAACTAACCACTACTGGACACTTCTGTCAGGACAACTAACCACTACTGGACACTTCTGTCTGTACAACTAACCACTACTGGACACTTCTGTCAGGACAACAACTAACCACTACTGGACACTTCTGTCTGGACAACTAACCACTACTGGACACTTCTGTCTGTACAACTAACCACTACTGGACACTTCTGTCTGTACAACTAACCACTACTGGACACTTCTGTCAGGACAACTAACCACTACTGGACACTTCTGTCTGTACAACTAACCACTACTGGACACTTCTGTCTGTACAACTAACCACTACTGGACACTTCTGTCAGGACAACTAACCACTACTGGACACTTCTGTCTGTACAACTAACCACTACTGGACACTTCTGTCAGGACAACTAACCACTACTGGACACTTCTGTCTGTACAACTAACCACTACTGGACACTTCTGTCTGTACAACTAACCACTACTGGACACTTCTGTCTGTACAACTAACCACTACTGGACACTTCTGTCTGTACTAACCACTACTGGACACTTCTGTCTGTACAACTAACCACTACTGGACACTTCTGTCTGTACTAACCACTACTGGACACTTCTGTCAGGACAACTAACCACTACTGGACACTTCTGTCTGTACAACTAACCACTACTGGACACTTCTGTCTGTACAACTAACCACTACTGGACACTTCTGTCTGTCTGTACAACTAACCACTACTGGACAACTAACCACTACTGGACACATCTGTCTATACAACTAACCACTACTGGACACTTCTGTCTGTACAACTAACCACTACTGGACACATCTGTCTATACAACTAACCACTACTGGACACATCCACTGGACACTTCAGGACAACTAACCACTACTGGACACTTCTGTCTGTACAACTAACCACTACTGGACACTTCTGTCTGTACAACTAACCACTACTGGACACTTCTGTCTGTACAACTAACCACTACTGGACACTTCTGTCAGGACAACTAACCACTACTGGACACTTCTGTCAGGACAACTAACCACTACTGGACACTTCTGTCAGGACAACTAACCACTACTGGACACTTCTGTCTGTACAACTAACCACTACTGGACACTTGTCTGTACAACTAACCACTACTGGACACTTCTGTCAGGACAACTAACCACTACTGGACACTTCTGTCAGGACAACTAACCACTACTGGACACTTCTGTCAGGACAACTAACCACTACTGGACACTTCTGTCTGTACAACTAACCACTACTGGACACTTCTGTCTGTACAACTAACCACTACTGGACACTTCTGTCTGTACAACTAACCACTACTGGACACTTCTGTACAACTAACCACTACTGGACACTTCTGTCAGTACAACTAACCACTACTGGACACTTCTGTCAGGACAACTAACCACTACTGGACACTTCTGTCAGGACAACTAACCACTACTGGACACTTCTGTCTGTACAACTAACCACTACTAGACACTACTGTCAGGACAACTAACCACTACTGGACACTACTGTCAGGACAACTAACCACTACTGGACACTTCTGTCTGTACAACTAACCACTACTGGACACTTCTGTCTGTACAACTAACCACTACTGGACACTTCTGTCTGTACAACTAACCACTACTGGACACTTCTGTCTGTACAACTAACCACTACTGGACACTTCTGTCTGTACAACTAACCACTACTGGACACTTCTGTCAGGACAACTAACCACTACTGGACACTTCTGTCAGGACAACTAACCACTACTGGACACTTCTGTCAGGACAACTAACCACTACTGGACACTTCTGTCTGTACAACTAACCACTACTGGACACTTCTGTCTGTACAACTAACCACTACTGGACACTTCTGTCTGTACAACTAACCACTACTGGACACTTCTGTCTGTACAACTAACCACTACTGGACACTTCTGTCAGGACAACTAACCACTACTGGACACTTCTGTCACTACTGGACACTTCTGTCTGTACAACTAACCACTACTGGACACTTCTGTCTGTACAACAACTAACCACTACTGGACACTTCTGTCAGGACAACTAACCACTACTGGACACTTCTGTCAGGACAACTAACCACTACTGGACACTTCTGTCAGGACAACTAACCACTACTGGACACTTCTGTCTGTACAACTAACCACTACTGGACACTACTGTCAGGACAACTGACCACTACTGGACACTTCTGTCAGGACAACTAACCACTACTGGACACTTCTGTCAGGACAACTAACCACTACTGGACACTTCTGTCAGGACAACTAACCACTACTGGACACTTCTGTCAGGACAACTAACCACTACTGGACACTTCTGTCTGTACAACTAACCACTACTGGACACTTCTGTCAGGACAACTAACCACTACTGGACACTTCTTCTGTTATACTAACCACTACTGGACACTTCAACCACTACTGGACACTTCTGTCTGTACAACTAACCACTACTGGACACTTCTGTCAGGACAACTAACCACTACACTGTCAGACAACTTCTGTCACTAACCACTACTGTCAGGACACTAACCACTACTGTTCTGTACAACTAACCACTACTGGACACTTCTGTCAGGACAACTAACCACTACTGGACACTTCTGTCTGTACAACTAACCACTACTGGACACTTCTGTCAGGACAACTAACCACTACTGGACACTTCTGTCTGTACAACTAACCACTACTGGACACTTCTGTCAGGACAACTAACCAATACTAGACACTACTGTCAGGACAACTAACCGCTACTGGACACTTCTGTCTGTACAACTAACCACTACTGGACACTTCTGTCAGGACAACTAACCACTACTGGAACACTTCTGTCTGTACAACTGACCACTACTGGTCACTTTTCTCAGTACAGTCCACCAGCTATTAAGTCTTTATCTGGTCTGTATTTGGTCTATAAATATCATTTCAGGACAAGAGATTTCAAATCTGGTTAAAATTGGTGATTTGCCACAGTAATGATAAGTTATCACTAACTCACATTCTTTATCAGGTCCACATCTCCATTCACTACCTGTGGTCAATCCTAGCGGTCACTCCCACCAACCTGACCAGTGAAAAAACCTCCAGGGCTACATAAAGGTGTATCACCAGGGGTGACCTCACTGGCCAACCTGACATCCCTGACTTATCAGAATGGATTGGCTATTCATTGATAAGACTGGGTCCACTATAAAAAGTAGGGGTGTTAGGTAATTGTGAGGTGATAGGGATGGTGTGAGTTAAGATGGCTACATCTGGGATATGTCATCAAGATTATTACATACTTCATTCAGCCACATTCCTAACAGACCAGACACCCCAAAATGAGGTCAACAGGAAGAAATCCTTCAAATTCCTTTAAATTAAATTTAAACAAAACTTTTGTTGCACAGGTTATATCAATTTTAGATAAATTTAAATCCTTCACAGCCATATTATCATAAAGAAAATAATATTCACATTTTAGAAATTTTATCTACTATGTATCTTGTGATCCTTCAGTGTGCTGTGAAACCTTTTCTCTTCCCCGCCCCATCCCTACCTGTCAAAACCAAATTCACAACCCTGAGCACCATCTCCATCTCATCCCTACCTGTCCAACCAAATTCACAACCCTGAGCACCATCTCCATCTCATCCCTACCTGTCCAACCAAATTCACAACCCTGAGCACCATCTCCATCTCATCCCTACCTGTCCAACCAAATTCACAACCCTGAGCACCTCATCCCTACATGTCCAACCAAAGTCACAACCCTGAACACCATGTCCATCTCATCCCCACCTGTCCCATCAAATTTACAATTCTGAGCCCCAACTATTCCCTTATCTGTCTCACCAAACCCCCAACCCTGAGTCCTATTCATCTCCACTCCATCCCTACCTGTCCGACCCGACCCATCCCCACCCATCTCCACCCCTTTCTTCAACTGTCCTACCTCACCCATCCCCATCCATCTCCACCCTTTACAGAACGGGTTCACACCAACCAATTATTTACACTCTCACTATATATTCTATCTGACATCATCAGATAAAATTTTTTAATAATTCAAATATTAAACATACAAGATTTTCATTTCAGGCAAAATGGAAAGATGTGTAGCTCATTCTAAATGGAAACAAAATTAAAAAGATAAACAATGTCATGAAATTAGTTAAAACGGGAACAAAACTTGTTCAGGAATTTTCATCGCACTTATACTGTAAATAATTTCAGTATAAACTGTACTTCAAAGGATTTGAAGAAATCACATATGAATAGAGAATATTAAATGCAAGAAATTTCAGAATATTGTTATGTAAACGGTTTCTCTGACCTTAGGTAAGGGTCCCTATCAACACCTGACAGGAGACTGGAGACTTACCTGTTGTTACAGCCAGTGTCCTCTGTTTAATGGTCTGTCCTGAGATGTACCTGAGAGTGTATTACCAAAATATTCACACCCTAGGAGGGTAGACAACTTTCTATCTCAACTCTGCATCTAAACAGTCACACCCTAGAAGGGTAGACAACTTCAATCTCAACTCAGCATCTAAACAGTCACACTCTGGGAGGGTAGACAACTTCGATCTCAACTTTCACACCCTGGGAGGGTAGACAACTTTCTATCTCAACTATCACACCGTAGGAGGGTAGCCAAGATGATGGAATCCTCTGGGGAATTTTCCCCTATCCACCTGTATCTTCATCAAAATAATCACACACATGAAGGACGAACAACAGCATCAATTCTGAGCTCTCTGGCTATGAGAAGTATAAATGTGACACAACAGCTCCCAGACAGTGACGATGAGGAGGACTACTACAAACCTACCTGAGTGAGGCTGATGATCAGTCTGTGTTGTTGTGAAGTAGATAGAAACTCAATCAGCTAAGACCACTTACTTATCTCAGTACAAACACCTACCTTACCTATAACACACCTGAGCCAGATTTACCTGAGGATACAGGTAACACACACACTTCCTACATACCACACATACCTGAGACTGGTATCTAAAGCATTGTTAACTTGATGGTGCTTGACAGAGTAACTCCTGATTAGCTTACAGGTGTAAACAATGATATATATCTGTACATCTTTACAATTCTGAGATTGTAAGAAATATATCAAGCTTCATTTCATATCTCAAGACTCTTTATCTCATTTTGGGAAGAAAACTGTTCATTTGGGACAGAAATATCAAGGAGTAAACAATATCTTTTGGAAATTTCTGGCCATTTTACAAAATAAATCCAGTTGGGAATGGGGACCATTTAGAGCCCTTCAGAGCCCCCAGAAAAAGCTCTAAACACAATCATGCTGTTTGCTTTTTTTAATTTTTTTTTATTTTATCATGAGTAATTAATTAGAACATTCAATAATTCAATTTTGAATCCAGATTATAAAAAGTGCAGATATTTTGACACCCATTCTTTCAACATAACTTACAATAGGCAATAGATACAAATATATACTTTATATTTTAACTTAAGTATTGGTTTGATATATATATATATATCTGTCCATTTTATTGCCTTGATGGGTAGTAAAGTGTGTGTCTCTAGGGAATGTGATAGCTCCCTGGGGACCTAATGCACAGAAATGACACGGTTTATGACCTCAGAAAACACTTTACATATTTTACGATCCCACAATATATAGTGACTACACTTTTTTAATGTACATATCAGTTCCAAAAACCCTAAGGATATCATTAAGGTACATCTTCATCTAATTAAAAGGATTTACAGACTTGTGAGGTCAAAGGACAACTTCCATTAAAACTCTACCATTTATCTGTGGATAAACAGCACAGAAACTGGAGTTAGGTGCTGAAATCTTTTATCTTCCCAGGAAAATTGAAATGTTTAATGAAATACTTAAGTAATTTTAAAAACCAGAAAGATTTAACCGTAAGTAATTATCATTTCTCAATTAAAAATAAACTACCAGTAACTTAAGATTTTGTAGGGTGATTTCAGCAGGTCTTATATCTGTAATAAATGCAGAAAGGATGTTGAGATCTCAAAATAAAAAAAAAAACAATTATTTACATGAAAGAAAAACAAGGATCAAATTGTCAAAATCAAATAAAAATATATTTACTTCTGGATTCAATATCTCCTCCAATAATATGAGATAATGTTTCAGAATAAATAACGAGCATGAAGTTTTCTCCATTAAAGTGAGACACAATCAAACTGTTACGAACGCCACATTTCCATACAATCTATCTAAAATGTGTTTTGTGAAGTAAATATTTGGTATAAATAGTGTGTAGATTTTACTTGTAAAGCTGAAATCGACATCTGGTCAGCACATCTAAGGGTCAAGCAATCCCACCGACAACCGACATTGTTTTGTCTCTGATGCCTTAATCAGATTTGTCTACAGTAATGACCTACATCTGTCCAACGACCTCATGCTGGACAAAGCACATATCACTCACTCAAATCCTCTTAGAGTAATCTCCCCTGTCTCTTAATCAGATTTATAATATTACAGAAACACCAATGGCACTCAGGACCATAACAAAGCCCTCAAAAACATATAGACATATAGATATTTTTGAACAGAAAGCGACCAATGCCAGCTTTTGTGACATCAGAACACTTACAAATCAAAAATAATTTCAAATATGACAAAAATATTTTTCACATTTTTTTTAAAAAATTGACATCGATAGAGAATTTTTTATAATCACAAATGATACAGGGGAAATCAAATTTTCTAGTCATACTATTTCTGTTGTATCTATTTACTGGAGATTAAAGTTGCTTTAACCTTTCTTTATAGGCAAGTAAAATCATTAAGTTGTTAACAATTCCAAAATGAATTTTCATCAACAATCACAGAAACATTTCTTTAAAATAATTCGAAAATGAATTTTCGTCAACAATCACAGTCTTAATAATAATTCCAAAATGAATTTTCATCAATGATCACACTAACATTTCTGTATATATCCTGTAATAACAGAGAGATTTCAAAACAGCACACCTTAGTGGACTCTGAAACTCTGTTCATTTTTGCTGTATATGACTCCATATTATATACCACATAAAATTGATGCAAATTTCAAAACGTGTAAATTAGATTTAAGAAAACATTCCCAGGAAATTTCATTATCAATTTTACCTTAGTAAATGTATATAATTTTTATATGGTATTTCGATTGTGATCATAATTCTAGACTCCATAGTCTAACTCCCGTCAAGGTTCTGACTTTAAAATTCAGAACACATACAATAATATCTTAACGTCCACATCAAACACGAAACTCGTTATAAATATCTGACTAGATTTTTATTCCTGCATGATATTAAATGTCCTGACATTATCTCCAATGTCAATCAAAGACATGCCCTAATTACAGAACTGAAACAATGTGGGCTGTAGGTAACAAGATAGGCGATATCTCTGTCAGGTATCTACAGGTAGCGTCCCTCATTTGCATATAATAACAATTAAAGATACATGTAATATGGACACATATTTTACACAATATCATATATATAGCATTAGGAAACAATGTTGTTGTAAAATTAGCATTATGAATTCACCTCACTATTTATAAAAAATCGGGATATTCATTATCATTCTATTATAATAAATACATACATAGACATCCTTGCCAGGAAATGTATATAAGTCATTCTGAGAAAATATGTATCAAAACTGTGAGACACAAAGCCTTTATACTGTAAGACACTGAGAGGGGATCCTTGTCACAGTCAGTTATATTGTTAGACACTGAGAGGGGATCCTTGTCACAGTCAGTTATATTGTTAGACACTGAGAGGGGATCCTTGTCACAGTCAGTTATATTGTTAGACACTGAGAGGGGATCCTTGTCACAGTCAGTTATATTGTTAGACACTGAGAGGGGATCCTTGTCACAGTCAGTTATATTGTTAGACACTGAGGGCAGAGAAGGGATCCTTGTCAAAGTCAGAAAAACGACTGTACACTGAGAACAGGGGTAAATGCAGGGGGGCATTATGGGGAAATTAAGTCAAGTTTGTTCACACGTACTTAAACATAGATCTTTAATTTAAAACAATGTATTTCACACTTACCGTGTCTGTCTGGTTATTCCACAAATTAACCTCCTTGCTACGGAGGTCGTTCAGACTCTTCGACCATCGTAGCCGATTGTGACGAAACATTTTTATCCTCTAAAATTTCCACAACATTCAGTTTCCACGGATGGTATAAGATGATTAAGTGTGTATATAATAATTCCTGGTAGTGTTTGTACCTAGCCCATCACTGATACGAGTAACATACAAAGATCAAACTCTCACTGATAAACTATCCCACTATGTGATACACTGTCTAGTTCCACAACACAAGCTCCACTTTAACCTCGAAAAAAAGGCACAAAGAAATAAAAAAAAATTCTGCTGTTAACACTCTTAATTCTGCTGCGGATGCTGCACTTTCACCTCCAAAAATTGGCACAAATGAGTTAAAAATCTGCCAACTTTCCACAAATCAAAGTGTTGATATATTAGCTATATACAGTAAGATCTAATCACATTGAGTGTCAGACAACACACTAAAGGTTTACAGAAATAAAAACACAGCTATCCTATGTAAACACTGCTGGAAAGGTTTCATATAAACACATGAAAATTTGGGTACAAAAATTTCAAATTTTAAATATCCCCCAAACCATCAGATTTAAATCCTTGTGTCACTTTTAAAAACACCATGTAGCTGCTTCAATTTTTAAATCCGTAATTTCGAATTTAAATGTCTGACTAGACGAAGATTCTGATAAACACAGGTAGAATTAGTCATTAAGCTGTTGCTGGTGACAATGTATAACAGCCACTTGTCCTGCTGTAGGTAAAATCTGCCTACCGTTTCACTTAAGACAGAATGACATTCCGACAAATTAAATTACCTCTACCAATTACCATACAAAGGACTTGTACACTGGTGTAGTCTATTCTGTACTACGGAAACAAATCAGTCGCGACATAATACGAGTGTATTAGTGACAATTTAATAACAGACTAAGTCCTTCAGGGAAGACAATGTGTATTACTGACAAACTACTATATATACAGTACATTTGTTATTTTCAAGTTTGCACATGCTCCAAAAACATTTCTACTTATAGAATATATATATACACCTGTTCTATAGGTAAACCGTGATTAAGTTCTACAGGTAGGAAAAGCTGGGTTACGTTGTAAGTTATGTGAACTGTCAACACATTGTAAACAGTATCAATAGTGTCATTCATTGTGTTTTTGTTTCTTTTGAACAATTATACATGTATGTCAAAAAAAAAAAATAAACAAGGAGCGGTCAAAATGTCTGGCTCTTAAAAATTAGAAATGTCTAAACTTGATCGCTATTTTTCATATTGAAAACAAACAAAACTTAAAAAAAAAACGACTGAATAATAACTTCTCATCAATAAAATTCTTTTTTTTTTATTTGAATTTTTAAAAATTTTCAATTGTTATGGAAAACTATGCATTTGTGTTCATTTTAAAATAGATTTGTTTGAAAAAATTTCTGAAGCAGGACAAAAAATTATACAAATTTGTATTTAGTAATTTGCCACCATCAACAAGATCAATGAACACTACACAGTGACCTGGTATGTCACCTTTGACCCTCACGTACCAGTACACCTTTGTCAGCCCTTCACAAAGCACAGAAAGACTGGAGGATATCTTCATCAGGTACAAACCAGTCCATCACACAGTGAAAACAACCTGTCCACAGATAAATAATAAAACACACAGATCCACAGGTGTAGAGCTAGCAAAGCTCTGAGAAATCTCTCCGTGGTAACTGTGTGCTACAAAATGAATAATTCAACATCCTCAACACAGCCAGCCAAACACAATAGGACAATTATAAGTCTCTTTGTTTTAGCTAATAGCAGATTGTAAGAATTACTCAACCCAGTAAAGAAATCTTTAATTAAATTTCAGAATATTTCAGATAAATCTGAGACATCTGAATTAACATTCTGACAAAATTTCATTGATCTTTAAAGGTTGGAGACCTCCCATGACTGGACTCTGATGGTCACTTCCCAGTGATAGATCATCTGTAGCACTATAAAACATATCTCCATGTTCAAGTGAATATTAAGTCTTAATTAACGAACTACCTGAACCATTCCACCTGTTGGAATTACAATACAGGTACAGATGTTAATATTCTATTTATAAACCATCCAGAGATTAACTACTCTTTACAGTGAAACAACATCAGAACATCACATCAAAAATTTCCATAGTTATGTAGAAGCCAAAACTATATACACAAATATCATTACAAAATCATGTTAAAGGGACATAACTCTGTTTATGGTTCCATATAGCCTTAAATCCTGATTATGAGGTCAAATGCTGGTAATATATACAGTATGAAATATTTTCTTAAAATCTATGTCATTACTATAGACAAAATTCCTATTGGAATCCCAGCTAACCTCTGTTATCATCAGTAGTGTGATTCTACCAACAAAATCTGTTATCATCAGTAGTGTGATTCTACCAACAAAACCTGTTATCATCAGTAGTGTGATTCTACCAACAAAATCTGTTATCATCAGTAGTGTGATTCTACCAACAAAACCTGTTATCATCAGTAGTGTGATTCTATCAACAAAATCTGTTATCATCAGTAGTGTGATTCTACCAACAAAACCTGTTATCATCAGTAGTGTGATTCTACCAACAAAACCTGTTATCATCAGTAGTGTGATTCTACCAACAAAATCTGTTATCATCAGTAGTGTGATTCTACCAACAAAACCTGTTATCATCAGTAGTGTGATTCTACCAACAAAACCTGTTATCATCAGTAGTGTGATTCTACCAACAAAACCTGTTATCATCAGTAGTGTGATTCTACCAACAAAATCTGTTATCATCAGTAGTGTGATTCTACCAACAAAATCTGTTATCATCAGTAGTGTGATTCTACCAACAAAATCTGTTATCATCAGTAGTGTGATTCTACCAACAAAATCAATTACAACTCTACTTGTCAATATTTATATTATTGAATACGATCTTCACAAGATTCTGACTTTAACAGCAATTATAAATTAAGAAAAAGAAATAAACAATTATTTCCATCAGTGAACAGAAAGTTTCACAAACACAAACATTCATATGACAATAGAAAACATTCCAGACTCCTTCTGTGAACATATATTATGAATATTCAGCCTGTATGTGACGAAGTGTGTATTCAACAAAATGTCCGCAGCAGTCCGAGGAATCACATGAATCAAATCTTTCCTAGAGCCAGATCACATATCACAGGAATCATACCTTTCCTTGAGCCAGATCACATATCACAGGAATCATATATTCAACTTTTTTGAAACCAAAAGTATTCACAGGTACCTAATTTTCCTCCCACACAGGAGAGCTACACAACCCAAACTAATGTCCAATGCAAAAATGTCCTAATTCAATGTAACTAACTACACATATAAGCTTCCTTGGTGAGTAATAATTGCCTGTAACAATGATTCTACAATCAGTCCCAAGAGACCAACAACTAGGTTCAATACACAGTGTGGTTGATGTTGACGAAACATCCCCATGCCGGTAGTAATGGAAAATACACATCAACTTCCAATATAAACCAGGAAAGCTAGTCGTAAATTCACCAACAGGCAATAAAACTGGTCATAGATGAATGAGGTATTGGTTCTTGTTGGCACAAAAGGCCAGGGATGCACAGGTGTCTATATTACACTTCTGCACATCATCTGTCAATGACAAGTCATGAAGGCTGAAGGTCAAGGTCAGTCATTAGGACCAAAGGTCAAGTCCTTCTCTCACAGCCAATTGTTATAGCAAATCATCAGGGTCAGTGATCAAGGTCAATCATCAGGACCAGAGGTCAAGGCCAATAATCAGGACCAGAGGTCAAGGCCAATCATCAGGACCAGAGGTCAAGGCCAATCATCAGGACATGAGGTCAAGACCAATCATCAGGACCAGAGGTCAAGGCCAATCATCAGGACCTGAGGTCAAAACCAGATGTCGATGCCAACAGGGACAGGGGTCAAGGTCAATCACCAGGGTTAGAGATAATAATTCAAAATCCAAAGATCAAAGTCTTATTACTCAGTTAGTTTCTAAATGTTACTTCTGTCTATAATATGATAAAACAACTGTCTTCAAAAACATCTTTTATCATTGTTTCTGAAATAAAGTTTAACAGTTTTGAAATATTTGCTATCATTTTCCATATTGTTGACGTCAAACATATTTTAACATAAACATTACTGTTGTTTGTAGTGATATCTATTGTTTGTTGTGATATCTATTGTTTGTTGTGATATCTATTGTTTGTAGTGATATCTATTGTTTGTTGTGATATCTATTGTTTGTTGTGATATCTATTGTTTGTTGTGATATCTATTGTTTGTTGTGATATCTATTGTTTGTTGTGATATCTATTGTTTGTAGTGATATCTATTGTTTGTTGTGATATCTATTGTTTGTTGTGATATCTATTGTTTGTAGTGATATCTATTGTTTGTTGTGATATCTATTGTTTGTAGTGATATCTATTGTTTGTTGTGATATCTATTGTTTGTTGTGATATCTATTGTTTGTTGTGATATCTATAAATCTATTGTTTGTTGTGATATCTATTGTTTGTTGTGATATCTATTGTTTGTTGTGATATCTATTGTTTGTTGTGATATCTATTGTTTGTTTAAATTCCTTCTATCTCCACAAAATTAAATAAAATTTCAAAATTAAATGCAGTACAAGCTAGGAGGAGTTATCTTCCTTGCATTAATATAAATCACAATTATAAATACATTCTGTGAGTTTATTTAATTATGTATGTACATATCTGATATCAGATGGCGTTTATGATTTCCTCAAACCTCATTCCTGATAAGTGAGTCACTGTTACAGGTAAATAAATACCACACAGGTATGCATATACAGGTATACATACCTATACAGGTGGTGGTACCCATGCAGGTAATTTATTCCTCAAAGCACCCCAGGTACATCCTCTCATAACCAGCTGTACTCAAACAGGGAGGTCAACTTTGTTTTGAATCTGTCGTTTAATATACACACTGTCCTGATGTAGGTAAACCAACTTGTGTATAAATCTAGACACTGCTTTCCTCCTGATGTAGGTAAACCAACTTGTGTATAAATCTAGACACTGCTTTCCTCAGGGTTATTTAGCTTTATGTTTATGCTTTGTATCGTGTTTGCAAATATGTTTTATATCCAATTTCGATAATTTTCGATAAAGACTGCAATGATTTATCTAGATAAAGACTGCAGTGATTACTCTGTAGAGAAAGTTTGTTATAAGTTGTGTGTATAACATAGATAACTGGTATGTACACCCAAATACACATTTAGATCAAATTTTATCTTTTTTAACTTCTTAAATCTTCAAATCAGCTGTGTACATTAAACTGTTCAAGAATCCATAATCCCCTCAAACTTCCTTTACCTCCTTTCTCCCCCCCCCCCCCACTCCTCCCCCACCATTATTAATTATAAACATATTTGATGTTTGATTTTGAGCCATATTTGGTTTCATATAGACAAGCATTAAATAGACTCTATCTTGGGAGAGATTTTAAACAGATTACCCCTACTTGATGTACATGTATTGAACACATACATCCTTATCTGAAATCTACATCTTAAACTGAAAATTTCTGTTGAGGAAATTTAATCTGGATAAAACTGATTTTTTCTGTTTGTAGCCTGAATCTTATAAGCAAGATTAACATATCTTTTCTGTTGCTAAATGTATGAGGATGACATCAAATTTATATGTACGTGACGAGATCCAGCTGGGGCCCATTTCAACAATAACAATGAAAGACTTACTCCTCTGAATCTTGACCTCTTGGAATGAACTTTTGCGAACTTTGACCTCAGGTGATCTTTGACCCCAGGCATCATTGAAGAGTTCTTATAGTCTTCCAAGTACTCATGAACTTAATTTCCAAATTGTAAATCAATCTTCCATGATAAAACCATGTAACCACAATTCACTCACGTAGCCCTGCTTTCTAAACACCAGTATACAGTGTCAAAAAATCCGTCAGATTGGAATGATTAGCAGGGTCCACTTCCAGACAACATCAGTTCTGATGGCAATAAGCCGCGGTTCACTTGACCCAGTTTCAATCACTCGAAAATTCAACTTTATGTTAAAGTGCTTTCTGATCAAACCATGGAATTTCAATCCAATAAAATTTTAAAGACACATAAAAACTTCTGATAACTTCCATTTTGATCACTGATACACGGAATGTGCTGATGAAAACTCGTCTGTTTGAAAAGACATGTAGATTCCTCTGACTTATTGTTATAAAAAATACTGAAGTTTTCCAAAGGTCAATTGTCCATCGAATATCGTAATTCCATCTCAACTTATTCCAATATTGGGTTTTTGAATATCGATATTCAATCCTTCAATATCACAATGATATTCTTCCTCCACTGTGTGAATGTCCTTCTTGCCTAATCTGAACATTTCCACATTATTCCTTGACTATTCCAACAGTATAAATGTTTACAGATATTCCTCCTTGCCTAATTTGAACATTTCCACATTATTCCTCGACTATTCCAACAGTATAAATGTTTACAGATATTCCTCCTTGCCTTACAGTTCCACGATATTCTTTCTCGACTATTTCTATATCCCCTACATTGAGTAGATATTCATTCTCCCATTAAGTAAGTCGTGTTGAGCACTGTTATTCGTCCTCGACAACTTGAACAGTGTAAGTTTTAACAAGAGTTTCTGTATAAACTACAGGTAGATATGTGTCTGATATAAACAGTTGACCTCAGTAGATAAATCCCAGCTATAGACTCTCTACACTGATAACCTACCTATTAAATCTCAAAACACCAAACCAAACACCACCCAATAGTATAACTCCAAACTTAAATCTCTATTTCAACACCTTACAAAACTCTTGTATATTCCATTCAGTTGAAGAGATTTTTTTAGATAGGAAATTACCTTTCAACTTTTCCCAGACAATTAGATACATGTTTTTTTGTTTCCTTCCTCCCCCCCCCCCCCCCCCCCCCCCCCCATTTTTGTTTTATATAAATTCTGTTTAGATATAGATAGAAAACATTTGAAGAATTAAAACACATGTTTGAATTCTGAAGCTATCTGTCTTGTTTTTGCTAATTTGTCTTATTTTAAATTGTATCGTGACTGGAATTTGAAAAACAGTGTACAAATATCTCTCCAAAATCTAGTATGTTTTTGTAGGTAATTGACCAGGTGGATCCTAACAACATGAATCAGTGTTTGTGGTTATGGCTTTGTGTCTTGTTAGAAAGAACATTTAAAAATCAGTACTGGAAACAGTCTTTAATCAGAGTTTAATAAACTTGTATTCCCAATATCTGGAGATCCATATAATGGTCTCTTTTGGCAGGTGGTCTCTTTATACAGGTTTAGTTCACTTCAAACTATTATAATCGGAGTTTAATGAAACCTGTATTCTCAATATCTGGAGATCCATATAATGGTCTCTTTTGGCAGGTGGTCTCTTTTTACAGGTTCAGTTCACTTCAAACTATTATAATCGGAGTTTAATGAAACCTGTAGTCTCAATATCTGGAGATCCATAAATGGTCTCTTTTGGCAGGTGGTCTCTTTATACAGGTTTAGTTCACTTCAAACTGTATCACAACTGTTAATTGCACTGTTTAGTTGTTTCTTAAACAAGTTTGAAATTTGGTGGATGGTATGATATACTTGCCATCTCTTTAAAGTTTCTTCAGGGAAGAATGTTTAGATTCAAGTTTACAAGCATCAGGAAAGTGTATTTATATATCTGCATTGGACATTTGTATCCAGGTAAGTCATATATTTCTTATTTCTAAAATTGGGTACCAAAATGGAGAGTTTCCTCTCTCATAAAGTGTTGACAGGTACTCTGCATTTCTCAAGCAATGTTTAGCAGTTAAAAAATTTCTCAAATTAAATGGTAATACAGTTTGTCTCTTAAAGAACTTTAGAAAACACAGGTGTGGTTGAAAAAAAAACCCTTGAACTATGCCAGCGAGATTTACCTCCATTACTGATGTGTGTCTAAGCTTGTTATAACTTTAATACTTGTAAAACCAACAGCATGTCTAGGAACCATTCAGATGATGATAAAACAGTGACACATCATCCCAAAGCCATTACAGACATACCACTACTGGAACTGATTGATGAGTTTTACCTGGGTCGGAAACATCAAAGACTTTCACCTGTACAGGTAAAATCAATTAGGCCCTGTAAGAGGATGCAGCAGTGTCTCCACATCCTCCATAACAGAGTTAAAACTATTTCCAGCGCCTCCGGAACAGATACCGAGGAAATGATCAAATAGTTGTGATTGCTGAATCAATACACCAACATGTAGTTTATATTGTCGAGAATTTTGTCAGAATATTTTCAACATGATGTCACTTGCTCCAACACTAAGTTCTTATACAACACCTGTTACAAATATCTTCTTATTGTTGCTTTCAGTCACCTTGTTTCACAATGCAGCTTTAAAAAGAATTAACTTTAAGTCTGTTCATTAAAACGAAAATGAGAACGAAAGTTGGTAATGCAGAACTATTTATTTTGGCTGAAATTCTAGGAATCAAACAAAAAAAAAGTGTGCCGATCTGAATTTTTCATTTGAAAGAAGGTCAAAAGAGATATTATGAACTTTTATCAGCATCACAAAATTGATTAAATTTAAAACTTTTTTCAGTTTTTTTCACCAATTATTGCCAGGGTAACAGCTGGGATAACCTAGATAAAGGACAATCGTGGCACTAAGCCGCCCTCCAACATTGTAGACCTCCAAATAGATATGTTAAATCTTTATTGTTTACAAGGATATCTTATCTGATAGAAAAGATTTTTGTACTTCATTAATTCAAACTAGTTGTTGTTAGAAAAATATGGTAATGTTGCTGACTGGTCAACCTCAGCAGACCATCAGAGTAAGTCTGATGGTAAACAGCGTGATTGACCACCAGCCCATGACCCTTAGTGTGGGTTGTAGTTATCAGTTTGATCATTACTGACCTATAGTGTCCCGAGGAGGAGCTTCCAATGATGACCTCATCAGTCACCACAGAGTTTCAACTCCCAACAATACCCCAACCCATCTCAGCAAGTCCCCTCTAAAACATTCCTGTTTCAGATACCAACAACCTTTTCCCCCCAACACTACCCCTAACCCTCAACCCCTACCCGTCTCTGCCTCCCAACAACATCCCCAACCCCAACCCCTACTAATCCTCTCTGCCTCCCAACACCACCCCCAAACCTAAATCCCTACTAATCCTCTCTGCCTCCCAACACCACCCCCAACCCCCAACCCCTACCCCTCTCTGACACCACCCCCAAGCCTCAATCTCTTCCCCTCTCTGACACCACCCCGAATCCAAATGCAATGTAAAAAATAGGGGGTGGGGCGATGAATTGATAGCATTTAGATCAGAGAATTGTTTTAGAAAAGGATCTCGCAGGTGTTTCCACAAACCTTCAGACATTATCTTTAACTCCAAACTTGAACCATTAAATAACCCAAACATGGCCGGTTACCGGGATAAATGTACAAACATTTGTCTCTCCACAACAAATATAATTTCTTTGTGTAATCCCCTACACATATTGATCAGTGTATTATCAATTCTATCATAATCTCCAACACTGACAAGGTGACAAAACAATCTATCTTATCTTCACCTGAAATTAACATCATCAAAGTCACTTTTTGGAGATAAATATTTGTTACAAAGCATTTCATACAAATCGTGACTGAAGTGGAAATAATTTTCTAGACAGACAGTACAAGCCACACACACATCAACCCATATCCACCATTATTCTCCCATAATCAACATTCAAGATTATATTATTTTCAAGCTAAATGCCAAATTCATTTTATTTAAAAAAATGGTAGATTTGAATTTAGAAATATTTTGAAGAGGAAAATGTTGAATTAACAGTTAAATAGAAGTGTTATCATCATGTCATGAACACTTTACACTTGATGGATGATTTGGGAAAGTAAATTTATACTAACAAAGAAAATAAATATGATCTTACCATGTTAATTCTGTTACAATTATTCCGATGTCCAGTTGGAATTTGTCGACCAATAGATAACTGTGTCATCAGTTACCTGAGTATGACTCACGTAATCAAGGATGTCACTTGTTAGGGTATATAAATTTTAAACATTCTCCCCTGGGCCAGATCACCTCCACACTGTCTCTATGTCCCAGATTAATCCATTTGGTGGACAAAACAAAATAAATCTAAGTATGACTCAAGGAGATGCACTCACTACTACTCTGTTTGAAAATAAATCTCAAAATTTCTTTTTAGACTATAAAGTATTCAGACAGATTCTGTCCTGAGAAATACGCTCTGACCAAGTGATGTAGCCGAAGACTGGCCAGCAAGTAAACTGGTGAATGATGACCAGCGTAGTAATTCTGAACTGGACAATGCATTGTAACACAGGAGATTTATGTGCCGTTGTGTCCGTGGTAATGACAGGTACTACTATAACAGGCTCATTAGTCAGACCAGACAGGTAATAAAACCACAGGATCTTATCAATTACATCTGAACTGGTCAACAATGGTCAAACCTCTATTTTACACAATGTCCAAAATTTTGTTTGTGAAATCTGAACCTTTTTGAGTCAAGAACCAACCTTTTCCATTACCTCTCTGAGGGACCAGCCTTTTCATTACCTCTCTGAGGGACCAGCCTTTTCCTATAATTACTCTTTGGAATTTTGAAAAAATGATATTACAAGTGAATAGCTCCTTTTATTACAAACTTAACAATAATTATAGAAGTTACCAAATAAAAGATTTTGTAAACCTTGTATAAAGTAACACAAATGTTTAAATTTTGTTCTGATTTTTTTTACTGTGTTTTTTTTTCAATTTTAGTCATCATTGTGCACCAATGTTTCATTTTTATGGACACATCTGATTAAAAATGAATGATTGATGATGATTGTTTTAACTGATAAGCATCTGTTTACAGCAGTCAAGTAAATAGGTGATATCCCAATGTTTATTACCTGTGTCAGCAGTAAGTGACACTGACCGCCACACTGTAAATAAATCAGGTTGGTTTTCCAAGAGCTGGGTCAATTTGTAGGTCAATTATAGGATGTAATTACCATGGACTGATAAACATGAGGTAATGTACCTATGGTTACATATCTAAGGGCTCGTTGTTGTGGTAATCAGGATTCAAACCGTGTCCCTGTTATTCAGTACAAAGATCTATGCCATGGTTCAACAGGACCAGACATAACAGAAAATTCTCTATCTTTGAAAAAATTAAACAGTTTTGTTTATTTGTAGGCCTAAATTTTTTTTCAAAGAAATTAAAGATTTCAAATGAGGTTTGATACAAATGTATTTAAGTACATTTTTATTTAAATATTATTAGCTTGGATTCTAAGTTAATACTCAAAATCTAAACAAATAAAAATTAATCATTTGAATTCACAAGTAAACTTTGTATAGATATTTCATTAAGTTGAGTTACATTGACAAAAGATTTGTAGGAGTCACTCAGAGGAGAGGTTGTCAGCTTGGATTGTTCAGACTTGCCCCGATTGCTTTACATTATATATGTTGATACAGGTATATTAAGAAAATGAGTTGTTTGTGTCAAAAACAGCAACATCCTTATTTTCAGCATTATCTTTATGAACATTCTGAAGACAATATCAATTTTCACCACACATTCTGTCCCAATTTCAAGTTTTGTTGGGTAACTGGTTTATACTGTGAAAGCATATATTTTTGTGAACCTTAATTTTCATGGTTTTAAAAAATAATCACAATCTCGTAAACATTTGATCTCATGGATAATTAAATTGTCTTGTACTAATTCTGAACAGTTTGTTGAATTTGTGGACTGAGAGTACCTATGAAATTTATGAAAATAAATTGCCACGAAACTGACTCATTTACTCGGGTATTTACTACAGAACAAACATCAGCCTGTGATTTTATCATTGTGCACTGTCCTTATCTGAATCATAACTTGGCAAGGTGTTCTGGCCTTTGGACCGGAGACAGATTACCGCTAAACTTTTGAAATAATATCTGACAATTATACAATATTAGGACGTTGTTACACTTTAAATCAACAACATCAAGGATCATAGCGGAGGCATCGTTCCAAATCGTACATTTCCTTGTCTAACATAATGTTTATCACAGGTTGTGAGGGTTTGCTGCAGTGCATACAATGCATCTCTACAAATCCTTCATCTAAAAATATGAAATAGTTAAATGCATAATGGTTATTAAACATTCTTTTTCTCTGAACTAGCCAAAAAGTGTCGCCATTTAGAATTGTATGTCTTTTCCGAAATTTATTTCAAACGAGAGAACAAATGAAAAAGCGGATTTTTTGTAGAATAATCCCTAGACACAACAGCTAGCATCACAAACATAACATAGACCTATATTTTAGATCACTTTTGAAAGACTACATTCAAATTAAACCAATATGAGAAACAGTCTTATAAAACTCTATAAAAACCAGGACAACTTCTAATACTCTCTTCTATAAATCATGGTCAGAGCAGTGCTTCACTGTGACTCTAATCTGGGTCAATGCAATGCTTAACTCAAAGGCTCCAGTGCTATCTTCAGCACAAATTCCCAAATTATATGTAGATCATATTACACCCATTAGAGATAGCAGTAATTGGACTCAATGATTAAAAATGCAAGTCCTGTAAACCTTAAAGTAAACAAATCTCTATACTTACCGGGCCAATTTTGTTTCTTTAGAAAGATATTGTCTTGTAATATCAGAACCAAACAACAAAGTTTCAAATTAGTGTAGTTTTTTTCTCAATTATACAATAAAATAGTATCTTTTGACTATCTGTTCTGTGGTGAAATTTTATTTTCAGTACTTGCTTCACCACAGTTTCAAATCCTTTCCAACAACTGATATTTTCAAACCTTTTGTTGAGAATGGCGAGTGATTCCAACACTGTTCTGATTATCTCTATACTGGGAGATCCAGACAAACAAGCTTGAGAGTAAAAAGTTCATTCGATGCATATTTATCATGATTTTGAAACTGATAATTTTTCAATTGATTGTATAACTCCATAATTGAGATTGATCATGCAGTTTTTCCTTTAACAATCAAAATAATTATATATCATTAAATATTCCAAAATCTAAAAACTGACTCCAGAGATTAGGTAATGCCAATTACAAATACATTACACCAGAGAAAATTAAACGCATTAGAGTTTTCCAAAGTAACATTATTTCCAATAGGTACATACCGGGTATTCACGAAATCAAGGACGAAAATTTCATTAAAATCTCGGTAGACCCATATGTGACCTTGTCCTAAAATTATAATTCTTCTTCTAATTTGCAGGTTTTCAAAAGGAAAATATTTTTCTAAATTCTTTCAAAATAAATTATATAAGGTTTGAAACTTAGACATGAAAAGAAGATAACAGGTTAAAAAGCAAACAATTATTCACAGAAAAAAACTCTCGATAATAAATGTACTAATTTTAAGTCATTAAATGTACCAACTTACAGTCCAGATATCGTGTAACATGTTACCGAACATAAAAACAAATCTCTGGTTTGTTGTGCTGATTGACGAGACAAACTGATTCATTACAGTCAGGAACAACAATAACATTTTTTATATCACCGTCTATTTCACAAACTAACACAAGTTTTTTTCAGATTATTGAGAAATACTCCACAGACTACCATTTCAGTAAGGTGTAAACCTTTCTGAGATTAAAAATGTTTTCGTGACTAGTCCTGTTCATGTCCAACTTTCCAGATACAGTATTTAGAAAAGTTTTGTCTCTCTTCACTGATAAAAAACACCAACATCAACAATTTTTTAAAACAAAACTGCAATACACCTACCATTAAATTTGTTTTTCTGTTCTAAGGTTGTATGATATTGTGAACATTACATCTGAGATTTGTTGAAATGATCTCCTCTGATTCTTGAAAATCAAACTCTATCTTATTTACAATGAAATAATGTATTATAAACTACAGCAGTGTAAAAACCATTCAATATCTACACTTGTTTTAGCCACAATAACAATATAGTATATCTAAAGGACACATACACAATATGAGGCTACATGTCATGTCATTAATTAAAACATTTTTATTACTTATTTTCAGAAAATTGTTTCATGATATGATAGAAATTGCCTACCGAGGACTTCAGAGTGCCTGTATTAAAACAATTACACATTCATAATTGCTTTAATGAATTTCCTTTAGGAATACAATGTAAAGTATGAAATTAATCACTTCTCCATGAAATAAACATGAAACTATCCTTTCTTTGTTCTAGCCACGATTGTGGTACGAAAGGACGCCATGTTCCTTCTCTCAGTTTGGAGCTGTATCATATCCTACACTTCATACTGAAGAGATCTCACCTCTTAATGACCACAAGATTCAGAACTCTCAGGACATATACATTCATAAGGAAAAGATATCAATTTCTCTGAGAAATTTTTAACATTCTTTGTACATATTTCTAAATGGAAGTGATCTCTCTGGACACCTCCTTGTCAGTCAACAATTACATACCTCAAACACCATGTTTCTCCAAGACAGAGTTGTCTCCCTTCTTGAAGGTTTCCAGTACAGTACTTGACTCATCAAAGTTTTCATTGTGTGTTGTACATATCTATAATCACTGTTCTAGAATACTTGATCTGAACAATTCCTAAGAAAGTCTTCTAGTTCACAGTTGCCCCCTTTTGTTACAAAAAACCATAATCTTGGTTTCTTTTATTAGGACAATTAATCCAAACTTTTAATTTCCTTGTAAAATTAAAAAAGATCATAAAACACTGACAATTTAATCTTCAGGTATGAATGAATGAAAGAACACCCAACTTTTAGCTAAGTTAAAATATTACAATGAACTGACTTGTATTGAAGAGCAATGTTCCGCCTCCTATTTTCATAAAGCAATTAATTATTTTTCGCAAAATTTCACGTCAAACAAACTTAAAATTATCGTCAAAAGTAAGATATCCCTTTGTTAATGACAAACTTTTCACTATTTACAGGGTGATATGTACTCCCGATATCCGAATTCCACCACCAGATTCACAAAAGGTACTCTCCAGCCTCAAGGTGGTCACAGTTTAGCAATGAAGTAGGTAATGTCAACCAATAATGATCAAACGTAAATCACTAGATTCAGAGTTTTCATCTACCAGCGTATGATGGCAATTTATCCAGTATTCTTCTAATCATTCTCAAAATTTCTTTTCACGAAATCACAGTCAAACTGGCACAAAGTCTCACAGAAAGATGATGTTGATGAAAATATTGATGAAATAACCAACTGGTCACATCAGTGCTGAAGAAGAATTTCCAGTGGGACTAGAGAAGAATTTCCGATTTGCTGGAGAACGACTGCAGTACTAGAGAAAAATTTCCAGTGGGACTAGAGAAGAATTTCCAATTGTACTAGAGAAGAATTTCTGATTTGCTGGAGAACGACTGCAGTACTAGAGAAGAATTTCCAGTGGGGCTAGAAAAGAATTTCCGGTTGGACTAGAGAAGAATTTCTGATTTGCTGGAGGACTTACTGTTGCTATAAAGCATCAGTGACACCTCCGTCTATTTCAGTGCCACCTGTGTAAATTGGTGCGGACAAAGCTCAGCATCATAATCAGACAGAATTAAACACAGCACATACATGTACACATCACACATGTGGACAGGCACGTTGTAAATTAAGAATGAATGAGCTTAAAATGTATCAGTTAGTCAAACCTCACCAGAGGAACAGACGAAATTGGTCGCTGCAGACAGTGGGATGGCTGTAGATAGGGGGTAGCTATATACATGGGATGGCTGTAGAAAGAGGTTAGCTGTAGACAGAGGGTGGCTGTAGACAGGGGGTAGCTGTAGACAATGGTTAGCTGTAGACAGGGGTTAGCTGTAGACAGAGGGTGGCTGTAGACAGGGGGTAGCTGTAGACAATGGTTAGCTGTAGACAGGGGTTAGCTGTAGACAGAGGGTGGCTGTAGACAGGGGGTAGCTGTAGACAACGGTTAGCTGTAGACAGGGGGTGGCTGTAGACAGGGGGGTCGCTGTAGACAGGGGTCGCTGTAGACAGGGGTCGCTGTAGACAACGGTTAGCTGTAGACAGAGGGTGGCTGTAGACAGGGGGTAGCCGTAGACAACGGTTAGCTGTAGACAGGGGGTCGCTGTAGACAGGGGGGTCGCTGTAGACAGGGGGTGGCTGTAGACAGGGGGTCGCTGTAGACAGGGGTCAGTGTAGACAACGGTTAGCTGTAGACAGAGGGTGACTGTAGACAGGGGGTAGCTGTAGACAACGGTTAGCTGTAGACAGGGGGTGGCTGTAGACAGGGGGGTCGCTGTAGACAGGGGTTGCTGTAGACAGGGGATGGCTGTAAGCAGCTTCTTCAATTTGAAGCAACTGTGATACTGTAGTAGAGGTTGTTTGTCAGTCCAATTCTAGACCTTACATTTTCCCCAATTTTCTTACATCAAAGGTTCTAAACATCACCGTCCTTAGAAACATCTGTATGATGCAGGTTTACTCTTTATTTAGCTTTGATTGGTTTTCCATTTCCTTGATTCCTCCCGTTACGGGGTATCGTCTCACAGACAAACGTGAGAGTTCTGAAGACTGATTATTTGGTCACATCGTATCTAATCATGAACCATATCAGTATTTTCCTTGTTTTTGTATTAAAAAGTGCAATTACACTGGCGTCTTTCATACAGACATATGTGACGGACATATAGTGAGACAGAGGTAGACTCAAAGGAGGCTGATTTTTACTACTGCTCTTTAACAGACACATTACCACAGTCCCAGGCCCAGACAGTGATTCTGTCCCATGTTGATATCGAAATCTTTATCAGTAAGGCAGAATATCTATGTCCACTTTGAAAACTGAAAGTGGAGATACATTGACCCTTAACCACTATCAAACTCAAATGGATTCTGCCATATCACATCATAGAAGATTCCATTACAAGTATGAGGGGTGCTTGAACACCTGACATAGATACCAAGTCTTCAAAATGCATGACAGAAATATTGCCTTGCTGTGATTAGTCTGTCAGTCTGCCATTGTGTGGATTACAGAAACATCCCACTCATCTTCATCTTATCCTCCTGAAGAGTTTTAAAGTTTTTCTGGACCCACAGGAGGTCCGTCTGGTCTGTATGATATTGACAAGTTTCTCTCATACAAAGAAGTGTTTATGTACCATCAACATCTCATGTGGTTATCTCATCATCATAAAAACCCTTAGAAAATTTCATTAATTGTATATTCTTATAAAGTGTCAAGGAATAAATTGACAGCATTGTGTATAACTAGACCAGGCCTAAAACATTTTGATCATCCAGAGTTACTTCCCTTTATTTCACTCTATCAGTATTTCTTGTATTTCTTTTCTTTTTTACAATCAAATGTAACCATAAACAAGCCTTATTTTTCTATGTGTGTTCACCTTACTGTTTGACAATTTTACAAACATACACCACAGGGGTTTGCTTTTTTCCCACACCTGGTGAAAGTCTTCCCACAAGAAACAGCAAGCTATCAATTTCACTTAACATACAAAAACTTAGTCACTCTACATGAGAAGCCTATGTAGTACAAACTTCTGTTAAGTTTTTTCTGGATCTTAAAAGTCCACTGAGGCAATAATTGTTTCTGTTGCAGAGAGAACAACAAAAAAACCCTCAGAACGCCACTCCATCCCAGGTTTACTCAAATGAGAGATGAGGCTTATTTGTACGTCTGGGTAAACTGTTTCAGTAATGATTTTTACTCCAATCAAACTTCAGTTCCAATGTGCAAAAGAAAACTTCAGGCAAACCCAACAGACTGGCAAAATTTAGAATGCATTGGACATCAGAAATATACGATGTGTACCTGAGATAACATGCAATAATTCATCACATTATTGTAAACACAGAATAAATTCAATCTATTTCATTTCACAAATTGTACTTATAACTCCAGTCCTTTTTTTTCCTTTTAAAATCTCATATTGTATTTCACATTCCCAATCTATACAAGAATGTTCTTAAAATAGAAAAGCATTTGAATGTAAATTTTCAATTAAACTGATTTTTTCGTTAAGTTTAAGATTGTAAGAATTCAATTACAGCTCAACACACACAAGTTATACAAGAAAGTCATTGTGAATCTCTAGGAGTCCCACTTTTCATTAGATTAAGTCTATACAACACCAAGATTGATATCAATGTCAGTCATTTCTGGAAATAACATCAAATTAAGTTAAATGTCTCCAGAAAACTTCTTTCAAATCAGTCATAAAACTGATTATGTCTGTGAGCAATGGAGCGAAACAAACAATTCCTATCATCAATCATTGGACAATTTCTTCACTTGAGTGACTTGGAATGGAAATGAACATCTGAACAAAACACACCGTAAGATACTGACCTTTATTATTTGGTGCTAAATGAAAAGTAAATAAAATGTTTTCATATTTTATCTTTTAACAGTAATTTTCGCTGGAGACAGAAACCTAAAGATTTCATTTAAGTCACTTTACTGGTAACAGGTATTTGAAACTTCACCTAGAAAGAATAAATCTGACCTACTTTTCATGTAAAGGTATTCTGTCTACTGCACAACGTTACACAAACCACGAAATAAATACCACATGAAGACATAACAATAAAAACCACAATCAAAATATTTCGGAAGTTTTTGTCATCAAAAGAAAAAATATTCACCAACCTGTTCCCTTCCGACTTTTTAAGTCCTTTACGATATGACAGGGAATGTCTCAGTGCAATTTGAAAGACGTCACATCAACAGGCAAGGAACAGTATTGTACACTAGGAAGCATGAGGAGTATTCTAACCATTGACGTGCACCAAGCCGTGACCAACACTTCATTTCCAATTTACCTCTATTCAGATCGGTCGCAAGTCCTTGTCAGAGAGAGGCTTTGAAAGTGCTATATATCCCGTAACATAACATTCTGTCATTGTTGTATTATGTCTGTTCCCGATAAACCAACACAACACACTAGTATTTATACAACAACCCACTGGATACCTGTCATATTAAATTATGTCACAAATCTGTTTTCATTAAAAGCAATCACCTGACTGGCATTTGAATTTTTATTTTCATAAATAAAAACTCATGGAATAGCTTTTCAAATAATATCAAATATATTCTACACAATTTTGCTTTGTCATCAGCAATGAAACACTGTTAGTTCAAATCAGGCCATTGTTAATACATTATTATATATTTTGAAGTTCTATGTATTTATCTTATTTAAACATTATTGAATGTAAGTTAACAGGTGTAGATGTAGACATGAGATATTAAGATTTGATCATTTTCTTTCAACCATAAACATTTTCACATTTCAATCACAGATTCTATGAATGCGATCAAGTTGAACTTTGACCCCTATCATAAGAACATGTTATGCTTAAGAGCATCAAATGAACAGATTTTGGTTATGCAAGATTACACATTAGAATTACAATTGCTAGATATCTGATACAAGAGATGAAATGTAGCTGTATTAGAAGTGAGATTTAGAACAATACCATGAACCATGCAGAAGTAAATCAATATTTTTCATTTTTTCATGCAAATTAAACTAGCATTAAGTCTGACAGTATGAACCAGTCAAGTGGTTTATCAAAACTGATTTTAAACAAAATTCATGGGTCAAACCATCAATTTTCAATCTTGTTTCAATGTTTGTGAAAACCACATAAACATTAACAGCAAACAATTTACTACTGAAAACTTGAAAATATAAAATTCTAAAAACAAAATTTTTAAAAATGTTATACCCAAAACCCATTTTATAGCATTACAAAAATTTCACCAACAGCATGGCTTCACAACATAGGGAAAACGTGAAAACAGAAATTGACATCTGGGGGAAATCTGTGTGAACAGGAGAAGCACTAAAGGGAGACAACTGTATTTTTCTAGACAAAACCTACACCAAACCCATATTTCATAAATGAAGTGAAATATTTGAGTCAATTTTTTTTAAACATTGGGCAGGGATATATAATATTTTGATATTCATCACTGATATTACAAATTAAATAGAATACTTATCTTAGAAACCTGATTTTTAAGGGAGTAAATCCAAGTTTCTGTCTTCATTTTGCACATCCTTCAGTGGAGTATATGAAGATTGTAAGTAAATATAAAAGACAACTGAATGACAGGAAGTGATGAGGACAAACCAATTTATACCCAATAACAATCAAAATTTTCCATAACCAATCAAATCCCAAATTCACAAGAATTAACATTTCAGGTTGAATTTTTGTCCTATACAGCTCATTAACCCAGTTCCTGCTTACACCAAACACATTTTATTTTTCAATGTATCATATTTTTAGTGGAGTTGAGCAATTTCGAAATTTTCTTGAATTTTTTTCTTATTTTCAGAAGATATTGAATCTAGATTTAACATGTTTTTGAAATCAAAATAAATTTATCGTACAATTAAATGAAATCATAAATAGTTTTCAATGTCGGCTTTCCCACCATAAAAATGGCTAAAAGATTATGACAATAAGAATAAAAGACATGTTTTGTGTATTTGAAGCAAGTAATTTAGTAATGTTAACATAGCATCTGTGATTGGTTAGATCAAGTTTAATCAATACCATTAGGGCCAATCAAAATAAAGGTAACATTGTGAATTTGGGTTTGAATTAATGGTACAGCAGAATTAAATCACAGCATGACAATATAGACACAATACAGAACTTAGATCCATGCATCAAACGCAGCCATGCTGACTTACCTTGGTATTCATCTTTTTAAATCCAGCCTTCATATCAAACAAGAAGAGACTCATTTATCATAACAATTTTCATTGATCAATATTGAAGTATAGGATGATAATACATCAGAGAAATCTGTAACGTTATATTTCATTGGATGGTAATACATTTGAGAAACATGTAATGTCATATTTCATTGGATGGTAATACATTTGAGAAACATGTAACATCATATTTCATTGGATGATGATACATCAGAGAAAGCTATAACGTCCTATTTCATTGGATGATGATACATCAGAGAAAGCTATAACGTCCTATTTCATTGGTTCGTGCTGAAATTCTGATTATTCCCAGACATATCCATCAACACCACTGCATTATACTTCTCCAATATTCCAGTCAATGATTCACAGATTACATAACAACCGAAACACGATGAAAGTATTACCACTTTTCACATGTGTTGTGTTTATTAAAATCTGTGATAAAACCATTTTCACTTTGAGAAACCTTCCACATCAAGTTATTTGGTTTTACACAAATCTGTGGCAGAAAATTCTTCCTCACATCACCATTGAAAATCCGTGGTTAGTTATGTATTTGATAAGTATATTTACAATCACACAAGTATCAGTGTCTATGTCGCTTGTATGTCAACCTAAACGACCCATGAAGATAAACATTAATATACTCTATTAAAGAAAATTCTCATCACATTTGATGTTTTACCTAGTCACTGAGAGGTTAAAAGTTTGTCACAGAAACATCCTCTAGGTAGTATGTTGCTCTTAGGAAATGATTGAAAAATCACACTGACTTTTGAAAATAACATCATATAGCATTTACTCAACCTTGTCAAGATAAAAACTCCAATGATGAAGTAATTTCCTGTGTAAAGTGTCTCTACTGTGTATAAAGAGCGAGAGAAATTGTCATGTGGGTGTGAAAATGATTAAACTTTGAGACTGTTGTGTCACGGGAAAGTCTCCACTCCTCAAGCACATTTTTCATTGTTTAAGTATATAAAGTATATGTTAAAGAACTTTATGTCTTCAATATTAGAAAAAAAAATCTATTAAGTTTTTACTTTTGTAAAGAAAAATCATTTCAGTACTAAACATTTAACCCTTTTAACAAACCGTGGCTACACAGATCTCAATATCAGTGATTGCCTTCAAATCTGTTCAAAAATCTTTGAGTATACCTAATATATTTCATGTTTTGTTTGAAAGTTACAGAGTCTGCCTACCCTTATAATCATAATAAGCATTTCTAACTTGTTTGAAGTTGGACTAGTCAATTTTTTTATAAAGGGTGTGCAATTATAACAAACTGTAAAGTCATCAAATAGTAAATTAAATAAACAAAACATCAAATGCAACATTGACATTAAAATTCTCTTGTAAATGTTCTAAAATTTTGATTACTCAAATATTTTGTAAATACATTCAAATTACTTTGAATTCCAATATAGTCACCTGGAAGCCATTTTGTTTTTCTGAGACATCCATTCAGTACACGTTAAGAAATAATTATTAATAATGATCGGTACTAAAATTGAAGAGGCAGAACTAGGGACCAAGAGGAACATACACATAATATTTGGGAAAGATCCATTTAGTATCTCTCAAGAAAAAGCAATAAGAAACTTTCAAAGTCAAAATCCAAGATGGCCGACTGTAGGCCATTTTGTTTTTCCGCTCACTTCCAAAATCAAACGAGCACAACTAGGGATCAAGGGGAACCTACATATGAAATTTGAGAAAGGTTCATCTAGTGCTTCTGAAGAAATAGTGATAACAAAAATTGTTGACAGACAACAGACCACATACTTAGGGCAACTTAAATAGCCCTTCATTTGATGACGATAATAGAAAATTTCAGAAAGATCATGTAGTATTCTTCAATATATGACATGCAAAAATCTTTATAAAAATTTCTTCAAAGTAAAATGGTGTATTTGTTGAAATTCATGATCTGATGAGACGGTTTCATTATAGATTAACACCATATTTTCCACACTAAACTGAACATCAATATCAATATGAAATGAGATAATTTTACATCATGGCATCACAATCTCATACCACATTTCTCTGTTTCTCTTGGTAACTGTCCTTAAATATGTGGTCAGTGTCTCAGAACACCCCTGCTGTTGGTCTTTGTAGTACATACAAATCTAATAATCATATCATTCGTGTCAATTTTGTCTTCATGTTTTTCAGCGTAAACATGACTTGACAGCACAAGTATCTGACTCAATTGAAATGTAGTGTTGTTCATTTTTTGATAAATTTTGATGATTCTGAAATTAGTCTAATTTTTTCACAGGTTTTAGAGTGGTCAGTGTTTATTGGGTCAAATGTATTTGGGTGGACTTGTCAAGTATGAGTCTTTTCATCAATAGTTAACAGGATCATTGTCAAGTAAGCGTAATAAATTATGGTGATCGTAATTGCCAGACATTTACCACCTCTGTCTGGATCAGCCACAAAATCTAGTGTATTTTGACTTTCAACAGGTATAATTTGATCCATCTTCAACACATAAGAACACGAGTGACGGCCCTGATCCAACATGTTTTACAACACATCATAATGTAGATAACTTTCAATCATAAAATCACTCAGGCGTAGATGATAGCTCAAGTTCAATCATGTATGACTGGTTCACTTATTTCGCATCATGTCACATCATTGCTGTGATAAAAATATCAAAGAGATGTGAAATGTTGGTTGATAAATCATTGTCACAAACATTTAAGTAGACAAACTAAACGTGCCTTTTAACGACTTATCATACATGTATTAAAATAACTGGCTGCAATAAAACTGATGTTATATTTCCGATACTTCAAAACTTTAAAATTTTTAAAAATTGTTGAATCTGCCCGTGTTTTACTGCATCAAAGAAACACTTGAGAAACTAAAAGACCCTTTATCATTGAAGTTATTAAAAAAAAAAAATTCCTTGAAATCTGCAGCCAAAACCATGGTATTAACTGCTAGAAGGACGAAATAGATTCCACGCCAACAAATTCACGAATCACCAATTTCAACATTGCCGTGGTTGATTGATTGAAACAGATGCAACAGTCTTACACAATCACTCTTCATTAAACATCCCTTTTTTAATTTGCATTTTTTTTAAAGAATTTGTTTCAATCACAAAGTTTCATGAAAATAAACACATGAAATGAAGTTGGTTAACAATACTTTTCCACTTCTAAGATTTCTTGTGTTCTTTAATATCATCACAGCCATTAAGAGTAATTAATATAAGTCTAACAACATGTGTCAAGACAGTTGTGTCAAAAAATGAATTAATTTCTATGACTCATCGTTAATATTTTTAACTCCATGGTTAAATTTGTCATAGGGATCCTGAGTAAACAGCTAAGTGTGGTTTTTAACTGACCACAAACAACAGCATTCAACACAGTCTTTACCATAACCTGTTTGATTTGAAAAAAGTAGCTACTTTAAAATCAGACTGCTTAGATTTACAACAAAATGTAACTCCATGAAATGATTTCAGACTTACCTCGTCCAATTCTGTGTCACTTTCCATTTCTTTCAGCTTTTCTTTTGCTCTGCGGCTTGGTGACTTTGCTCGTCTTTCGGCTGCAGGACTGTTCGGGTCGTTTTTACTGAAAAAGTGTTTGTATTTCATAAACATAATGTTGTGTCCTTGTTAGAATGATCACCTGGATCAGAGCATGTACAACTTTTAAATATCAATAACACAATTTCTTGAAATGTTTTTTAAAGAATTTCTCACAAACATTCAGCATGTATGTAGGCTGGTATTGTTTGTCTACTTGACTGATTTTCTACAAGATCCAAAATCAGTCGGATTTTCTCTTCTATTCAATATCTAACTCAACCCAAAATCAATATTTAAGTGTTAGGGATGAACACACCTGAACAGGTTTACACCTGCATCTAATTAACAAATTGTCTTGTTTATTTATTAATTACTAAGTCAATAACCAGAAAGTAGATATGTAAATTTGTGTCTGTGAACCTGGCAGATTGATGTTACACATGAAATATGTTGCCTTACATATTTAAAGCTTAATATTTAGACATAAAAATAATAGTTTGATGAAACTTTCACACTAGATTCAAACTACTTTTCTCAATCAAAATTCAGAAAGTGTTTACGGTTGATTGATCAGATAAAACTCCACAGCTGTATGTACATACTAGTATAATATTCTATACGGGATGTATAATATATTCAATTATTTCAGATTTAATTCTGTCATATCCTCCAACTGGTACCTGATACAAGACTATCTTTTCATGCGATATGGCTGTGTATTTTGTTTCACATAGAAATAAATAAATCAAACTTCATGCAAATAAATTTTTCAAATTGAAGCTGCTGGGATTATCTACCATATAAGTAATGTACACCAGGTAAATTTTTTCTTTGTATAAAAGAGTTATTATATCAGCCCATCAATCACCTTAAATTAACCCTCCATGGACAAAATGGGCGAATATGACTGTAGGAAAAATTTCCAGATTTACACAAATTTCTTTAAATATCAAAATTGATGACATTTAAATTCCTATTTCTTTTCCCTCTGTAGTTGTTTTGTCTTGATAAGAAATTGTACACATATGGATCAAAACTTGAGAATTTTTGTAGAAAATGTTTTTAATTTCTTAAACTTATCGTCTATAAATGAAAAATTTCAAATCTAATTTGTAACGGAGAAAACTGTGGGCAAGGGCTATCCTAGACAGTGGAAGGTTAGAGGTAAGAGGAGTTCCATGATTTCATTGTTATAATTATATCACACTGATTTAAGCAATCTCACTGATAACTCCAGCTTGTTAATAATTAAGTTACTATTTCAGGTAATCAATTAAGCGTGGTATTAGAATTATGCCTGTGGGTTAGTTTATCGGACAAGCTTGACAACATGGTCGTCTCACCCAGGTTTCCCAGCACATCTGTTGTTTAACTCACTTCATGTCATTTAATATACTATGTTTAACTTGTGTCTATGGAAATCTTTTTCAAAGAATAAGTAGGTTTATGAAAGGCATGTGCGAATGACATTGTGCACACCAGATAATTTTGTTCTTACCTGAAATTCCTATTTTAGTAACTTAACTACAAATACCTAAAATGAAATGAAATTTTTCACTTTGTTATAAATAAAATTATATACATACAAATTGGTATTTTTCTCTACCTTTTCCATCTTTCTATACTATATAAGATTCTAACTAATTCATGTTTTTGGTTGGTTTTCCTGTGAGATTTTCTATACTATATAACATACTCACTAATTTGTGTTTTTCGTTGGTTTTCCTGTCAGATTTTCTATACTATGTAAGGCACTATCACGTTCTGTCCTGAGTTGCTGTAATTCCCTGAGAGCCTGATCACGCTCCTCGACCGCCTTTGCGTTTTCCCGAAGTACTGCGTCACGTTCCTTCAGCGCCAACTCAAAACCCAACTGTAGAGCTTGAGTGGGAGTCTTCTCATCAGCTATTGCCTCTGTAACAAGCAAGGGGAGAGCATTTTAAAAGAATTTTCTTGACTTTATGATACAGAATATTCCATAAGCATTGAATGTATCAAACAAGCTCATCAAAACACTGTTTTTCAGAAGAGTATTTGTCATATAAGTTTTATGACATGGACCACACATACCCCAAAATAAGCAAACATTCTTAAAGATAATTACATTTTTTGATTTTCATTGCTACGACAATTTGATCCATGACAGACCAAAATATTTCACATCATCAACAAATGTGTTTCACAATATTCCTTTTTATATATAGAGCTTACAATCATTGTCTTAAACGTTAGTCGTGTTTTGGCGAGGGTGAAGAAAGACAAAAGTGGAAAGCTTTGTAAGCCACTTTTGTGTCCCCGAGCCAAAATGCAGCTTAAATCTGAAGTGTTAACCATGTAAACTATTTATCCTGAAAAATTAACTAAAAACTCAGACTACCGAAATTTCATTGGTTAGATTGGTCTTTGGTCACATTATGTTGATGTTACACTGAATCAAGCCTAATGACGCATGATATATAGTTCCACATCTCAATGGACATAAAAGGAACTTGCCAAATTTTTGTAAATAAATCTGTTTGTTACAACAAACACGCTAGCTTATTTAACCAGTTGCTAATATTTTTGAATGAAGTGTTTATGTAGATTAGAAATTCTGTCGATTCAATGAATGTGAGAAAATACTGCGGTTTTCCGTTACTGTCGAATACAGGAAAACTATATGTGATAGGTATGTTGTGACAATGGCAGTGCCAGTTGTAGGATAAACGTGTGTACTTGCACACTTATTGGTCTCTTCCCATCATTTCATTTTTCACTTCAGTCAAATAGTCTAATAATCACAATTCACTTGCCTTTCATCTTTCTGCGATTCAGATTCTCCGTTTCAGATGTAAAAAAAATATGGATCACCAGCCTTAATCTACATCGGTTTTCTAAAAACTGGGTAGCTCCTGCCCAAATATGTTACCATCAGGCCAAAATGATTACTTATATATGGTGATATAACTTGTTTCACAAGTGAAGCAAAATATCTCAAGCTTTACAAATTTACAAACATGTTCTAAAAATGAATTAGGCAGAGTGTTAACACAAATACCTTTGTGAAAGAAATATAGAAGTTTTATAAATAGTAATTGTAAACAGGGTTAATCTATGCACTTCCATATTCTGTTGTCTGTATCTGTCAACAGTCACACATCAACTGTTATATATAGACTCTTAACACAATATTACATATAGAATGTAAAGTTTTTAACCTTTTTGACCCATGACCTCTTGTGAAAGGTCACACTAGGCTAACAGATATTCTATTGAGAAAGATTTGACCTGTTGACCTGTGACCCGGTGGTGAAAGGTTAGATGAATGTGTCTGGCCCGGGGAGGTTTTAAATCAAAGTCTGTGGGGAAAACATCAGACACTGAGTCACCATCCAAGGATTTGTCATTCAGTTAGAACTTGAAACATTTATATTTTTAACAATTTTCACAAATACAAATTTAAGTTAGTATGGATCAATCCAACAGACTAGAGGCGGGTTCTTCAATTATCTATTGTATCAATTATATATTGGGTAGTTTGTCTACCAGTTTCGCCCTACAAGTTGGGCTTTATCAGGACAACATTACCTTCCAAATTACACCTAAGTACACTAAGAGGGCAGATTTACAATTGTTAATAGTGACGTCATTAGTGACAAACGATAACTATGATGATAGTTAGAGTCCATTAAACAATGCTCAGTATGGTAACTAACCTAGTGAGAAAATACAAATTTAATCATTTCATGTATATCTAACTGTATCTCCTGACTTTTGTGCCAGAGTTATCATTTCTATAATAAATAAAACTAAACTTTATCTATTTCACAACAATTAATTCCTTTTTATATGAATCACTCTTGCTGCCCCAGATGGAAACACAAAAGTGGGCTTACTGTGGATGGAAAGCAGATTTATAGCCCAAAAACAAGGTTGGGCAGGTGACTCCATACATTTTGAAATCTGTTTCAGAAATGAAACCTCCGACACCTAAGTGATAGTTAGTTACTACTGAGTCACATGACCATCCACAATCTTTTTCAGTAAAACATTCCAATTTCACACCTTGCTTATTTTTGTTTCAGTCTTCATTCATGAATTTCACGACTGAATTCTTGTTTTATGAAATAGCATAATCTGGTTACTAGATACTAAAGAATTCATAATTCATAGAAACTGTGTTTAGAAAGCATCTGACCACTAACACAGCAGCCCTCAGGTCTGCTATATATATGTCAGAGAAATTGGAACTCCAGTGTAAGATTTCTAAGGTTCAAAATGAGGCTTATAGCGCTGGATTTAAAAAAATCTTATCCTTTGTGTTGAGAATTTCAGTCTACATCATAAAGGGATAAATATATGTGTCAGAGAAATTGTATCTCCAGTGTTAGATTTATCAGGTTCAAAATGAGTCTCATAGCGCTGGATTTAAAAAAATCTTATCCTTTGTGTTGAGAGTTTCAGTCTGCATCACAAAAGGGGATATACACAGATAGGTTATTTCTCTTCCATTTTAATCTTCCAACATATTACCATGGATCCAATGTCTTGTGTATATTATTATCAATGATACATGCATTATGTGCAAAATACTTTTGTCATTCTTTTGTTAAGTAATGGTGTAAAGCATGTGTGTAAATTGCTTTCAGGCAGAGCAAGACAAGACATATATTATATCTATGTAGCAAATACAGAAATGCACAGTCCATAGATTGTGCCAGAAAATAACTCTAAACTGCACCACATCATCTTAAAATGAATTGTCAGGACTATCATGAGAATATGTACAGCAGGAAAAAATGATGCAGACAAAATGTGGAATGAAGACAGGGGTTAGGATGCAGCTTTAGTATCTACCAGCTCTTTCTGCATGTGTTTAGCAGATAATTCTATACATAAAGACAGGTGCACCCCAAACTGGTGAACCAGACTCTGTAAACTCACATTGTGTTCACTATAGAGATAATGTATCTCACACTTATACAAAACAGACTCTAAGTTATCTTATTGGTAAATTCAATTCATATTGTATTCATTTCCAATTCATTTTACATGGGACAAAACAGTACACACATAAAAGGATTAAAAATATACCACAACTTTCAATTGTAGTCAGCTTCAATTACATGCTATAACCTAATTGTCATTGGTAGGGTCACAACTCCTTGCCAACGATGCCATTGGTAGGTCACAACTCCTTGCCAACGATGCCATTGGTAGGTCACAATTCCTTGCCAACGATGCCATTGGTAGGTCACAATTCCTTGCCAACAAAGCCATTGGTAGGGTCACAACTACTTGCCAACACAGCCATGGATAGGGTCACAACTCCTTGCCAACACAACCATTGGTAGGGTCACAACTCCTTGCCAACACAGCCATTGGTAGGGTCACAACTCCTTGCCAACGATGCCATTGGTAGGGTCACAACTCCTTGCCAATGATGCCATTGGTAGGTCACAATTCCTTGCCAACGATGCCATTGGTAGGTCACAATTCCTTGCCAAAAAAGCCATTGGTAGGGTCACAACTACTTGCCAACACAGCCATGGATAGTGTCACAACTCCTTGCCAACACAGCCATTGGTAGGGTCACAACTCCTTGCCAACACAGCCATTGGTAGGGTCACAACTCCTTGCCAACACAGCTATTGGTAGGGTCACAACTCCTTGCCAACACAGCCATTGGTAGGGTCACAACTCCATGCCAACACAGCCATTGTAGGGTCACAACTCCATGCCAACACAGCCATTGGTAGGGTCACAACTACTTGCCAACACAGCCATGGATAGTGTCACAACTCCTTGCCAACACAGCCATTGGTAGGGTCACAACTCCTTGCCAACACAGCCATTGGTAGGGTCACAACTCCATGCCAACACAGCCATTGGTAGGGTCACAACTCCATGCCAACACAGCCATGGATAGTGTCACAACTCCTTGCCAACACAGCCATTGGTAGGGTCACAACTCCTTGCCAACACAGCCATTGGTAGGGTCACAACTCCTTGCCAACACAGCCATTGTAGGGTCACAACTCCATGCCAACACAGCCATTGGTAGGGTCACAACTCCATGCCAACACAGCCATTGGTAGGGTCACAACTCCATGCCAACACAGCCATTGGTAGGGTCACAACTCCTTGCCAACACAGCCATTGGTAGGGTCACAACTCCTTGCCAACACAGCCATTGGTAGGGTCACAACTCCTTGCCAACACAGCCATTGGTAGGGTCATAACTCCATGCCAACACAGCCATTGTAGGGTCACAACTCCATGCCAACACAGCCGTTGGTAGGGTCACAACTCCATGCCAACACAGCCATTGGTAGGGTCACAACTCCATGCCAACACAGCCATTGGTAGGGTCACAACTCCTTGCCAACATAACATTGTCCACTACAGATAATTTGGCCATGAAATCCCTCTATTTTGTTATCCACTTTTATTTATAAATTTTACTGCCGCAAAAATTAGAGAGTGCCTGTATGTGTCTTTGTAAAGCATGTAGCATTCTATCTCAAAATGCATCATTACCTATAGAATGTCAAGTTGTCTCATTTATGTCCCATATACTCTCAAGTATGTCACATTGCATTCCTCTTAATGTCACAAAACATTCCTTATAATGTCACAAAACATTTCTTTTAATGGCACTTTTTCTGTTAATACATATCCCTCCTCAATATATAAACCAGAATTCATATAACAATTTTCTTTATGTCATCTTCACACTAATGTCACATGCAATTTCCTTGAAGCAATCACTTGACCATGTTTTCATGTATGTTTATGTTTTTAACACCAATATATCATGATTTGTAGAGTTATTCCGATAAGGATACAAAATGTGCATTAAAGAAATCAAATTAATTTGTGCACAGACAGCATTCAAAGTAATATTTACAGATTAAAGTTGACTTCTAAATTTTCAAATAACTTCCTCTCATGTTTATCCAAGCGAATTCTGTTCTGTGATTCACATTTTCGACTGATTGTTATTTGATCACTGCAGATTAAATTGTCATGAAGAAGATTTCTACAGAAACTACTGTACCACTACCTGATTGTTAGTGAGGTAGAATGACCATAATCTGTCAGAGACAGTTATTGTACAATTAAATAGAGGCACAATACATGCCACGTCTCAAACGTGGATGAGGGGGCCCATCCCAGGGAAATTAGTCACCAGATTTGTGGACAATGACAAGAGGTGACAGTGACCATATGTTTATTCAGGAAGACCAGAGGATTTTCTAGTGTCAAGCTGTTACAATTATAAAGTTTTTTTTTTCATATTATTGGCATTAGGTTAAAAAAATTCCAACTGGTTAAGAAATCATTTATCAAAAATCTTCTAAAATGATTTTTTCAGAATTAAGTAACTAAAGAATTGACTTTTGTCCAGTATCATAGATTTCTATTCTACCACAAACACTTAAAATCATCTGGTACAAACACTAATTATCTGGTGAATACTGAATAACAAATACCTAAGAATGAACATAGCAAAAACATCTCGCTTTTTTTTTCTTTTCTTTTTCTCTTACATATTTACATATAAAACACTAATAAAATAAATTGAACTTCATACAAAATTTAATGAAGCATTGTTTCAAAGGAAAAGGCAAGATTTTGGTCATTTAGTTTATAATCAGTATTTTTATAGAATGGTCACAGATCTATACCTTAGTGAGTGAATCTGTGGGTTAAACTGCCCACAAAATGGCAGGAGACACAGGTCTATACCTTAGTGAATGAATCTGTGGGTTTAACTGCCCACAAAATGGCAGGAGACACAGGTCTATACCTTAGTGAATGAATCTGTGGGTTAGACTGCCGATAAAATGGCAGGAGATACAGACATGGTCCACATGGAGATTAATTGAGATAAAACAATAAATAAAACACTTAAAAGAAGAGAAGATTCTGGTCAACCAATGTGTTTTCTATCACCTAACGACCTACTGCTCTATGTAGTGGAGACAACTTTCCCATACAATGGCCTGCAGCAGACTGAAACTCTAACAATCAAGACATCTACATATATACCAATACTTTTAAGTTCCAAAACCAAGGTGTCTACATCAAATATGGGACATTTGCAGGCTTTGCCTGGCTTAGGCTTGGCCTTCATGGCAAAGAACCTTTGCACACAATTCAAATTTATTCCCAATTTTTCGCAAATTTTCACCAACAAACTTGTAATATATCTGAATGAAATTTGTAAGATGTTCAAGCTGTTCATTGGGGTTTACTGCCCAATGAACTGTAAGCAATGGTAATTTTTAGGTGAGTATACATGTGGTAGATAGTGGCTGCCTCACTGAACAACATGTGGAAGGCCCATTACACGTCATATAGAGCAATCAAGGTAAAGTGTTTTGCCTCGGTCCTCAGCTTCCTGTGAAAAACTGCCATAGATAGCTATACAAAGAGCCTGGAACCATGAAATATGTAACTTAATGTTCAGCCACTTCACTTGTACAGATAAAAAATTCCTCCATTGACAAAATGAAACAAAACGTACTAACTGACCTCAGTCTTAGCCACAGCAAAATGACGCTGACCATATGTCCTCTATCTCTATACAATAATACAACCCTCTGACCTCACCATAATTCAGTGTAATTGGACGGGTGTGGTCTTCTGATAAAGGAGAGATAACCTTATAAAGGGAGATAACTGTGTATATACAATGCCAATTAATTAGTAAGTTATAGGCGTATCTGCATATGGTCTCCCCTATTAGGATTCCAGCCAGAATCTAGCACCTCATTAGTGTGAACTATATTACAAAGTTTATAAGTACACATTATTTAATTCAGTAATTGACATTTAGAGGTCTAATGAAAAAATTGCTGACTTGCATTTCCTAACTGTTATAAAGAAATAGAACTTGGTTTCTTGATATTAAAACTTTTTATTCCTTTTTAAGCATTTAGAACTGTCCTATAAAACTTTAAAATTCCAACACTAAGCATAACCTCGGGTGTTATAATCCACTATTTGTTAATCATGAGTGTCACTTCACAATTTTTTAATCCTAGCCACGATGTCTAAAGTTGCTCTGTTGGAAAATAACTACAGATATTTTTTTTAAATGAAAAAAATCTTGATAGTGAACAGGTAGGTATGCATCTCATGTCTCCCTTGTATGGCACAGCTTCCCCCAGATCAATAAAAATATTTCACCTGGTTAACCCCTAATTATCTCCCTTTGTTGTATGTCACTTTTTAAAAAGAAATGGGTGACTCAGATTGGTATGAGCATTGAAATGTTGATTGTACTGGTGTCAATTTCCCTTCTGGTAGGCATATAATTCTAGTGGTTAAGCACAAAGGTCAGTGGTCACAATATTACCTCTGAGGTCATCAAAAAGCTGGTTTAGGAAGGGAATGCTTATCCTTAAACAGATTAAGTTATTAAATACTGGTGTAACACACCCGCATAATCCAGACAACTCCCAGTCTATAAATATATCCAGACACCCCCAGTCTATAGATATCCAGACCCTCCCTCCCAGTCTATAGATATCCAGACACCCCCAAGTCTATAGATATCCAGACCCCCCCACCCAAGTCTATAGATATCCAGCCCCCCCCCCCAGTCTATAGATATCCAGACCCTCCCTCCCAGTCTATAGATATCCAGACACCCCCCAGTATCCAGACACCCCCCAGTCTATAGATATCCAGACACCCCCCAGTCTATAGATATCCAGACCCCCCTAGTATATAGATATCCAGCCCCCCACCCTCCACCCACCCAGTCTATAGATATCCAGCCCCCCACCCTCCACCCACCCAGTCTATAGATATCCAGACACTCCCCAGTCTATAGATATCCAGCCCCCCACCCTCCACCCCCCAGTCTATAGATATCCAGACACCCCCCTAGTCTATAGATATCCAGCCCCCCCATCCTCCACCCCCCAGTCTATAGATATCCAGACCCCCCCCCCCAGCCTATAGATATCCAGCCCCCTACCCTCCACCCCCCCAGTCTATAGATATCCAGCCCCCCCCCCCTCCACCCACCCAGTCTATAGATATCTAGCCCCCCCACCTCCACCCACCCAGTCTATAGATATCCAGCCCCCCCACCCTCCACCCACCCAGTCTATAGAAATCCAGCCCCCCACCCTCCACACACCCAGTCTATAATCATCATATGAATTCAATGTTTACGAAATATATATCATGAATTCAATCTTCAATAGTAACATTTTTTTGACAAATCCAAATTTTCCACATACAATACATTGTCAAGTTGACAATATCATGTTTGTCTGTCTATAGTTAATGATGCATTAATAAGTAACTGTGACATAGCATCATGTAAAGGTTAAAGGTCACTTAGTACACTAACATTACCATGACCTGTCAGCACACGAAGACGGAGAGACACTTTAGACAGAGGCCGAGACAGGAGTACACTGTGAAGTCATAATGGCAATTTACATGCCACAACAACACATGTGTCGGGATCTAATTATTTCAGTCTTCTACGATGATGCAAAACATTTTTCTTGACAATTGAAAGAAAAGAGTGAAATCTATTTTTCACTTTCTTCTGTCACAACAGTAGAGCTAGATGTGACAATGTTTTCCAAATGGCACATGCTGAAATGAGTCTATGGAAATTTGTTGGGAACAGACAGGATGTGTCATATCAGAAACGCAATAAAATTCATTTTCATTTATACTTTGTTTGCCAGGCTTATCATTGTCATTGGGGCTTATAATTATGTGATTGGTCGGGGCCTTCTGGGGCAAAGTCTCTTTGCAGTACCAACTGGTTGATAACTTCACTGAACAATATAGAGGAGCCCATCACCCAATATCCAAAACAATTTGGGTAAAGTATGTAGCTCAAGGACACAAACACAGTAGTATAGGATGATTAGATATTACAAATCTGACCCAAGTTTTCACCCAAGGTTAGAGATTAGAGAACTTTCCACATTAAGGTTGAAATGTTCCATTATCTGACTCCCTATGAGAAAGAGATTTTCCCCCAAGGTTGAAATTTGCGTGATCAGGCTCTCTTTCCTAATTAGAGAATTTCTACCCCAGGGTTGAAATGTTCCACGATCGGACTCCCTTTCCAATTTAACCAATGTAGGGAAAAATAAAGGCTGGTCTCTGAAATATTAATACAGATGAATTGCATACACATGGTAGGTATGGCAGCTGCTTGTTACCACGGTGACATGGATAAGATTCTTAGATAGAGTAACAAAGGCATTACAGTTTCTAAGGCATTGTTACATATATATGATTCACCAGGAGACTTTGATGCAGGCTCTGATGAAAGATTTCACAGAGATGCTACCTACATAACAGTATTGTATATGTACATGTGCATGCTGTTAACATTTGGATATAAATCATATTCTTTGACAAAGACACCACCAATAAATAAATCTGCCTTGGATCCCCCATAAAGTCACAGTGGGTTGGTCCTTTCATGGATGTTGGATAAGTTTTTCTCATTTTGAATGGGTTTGTTGGTCATACATAAACATATCAAAAGAAATGGACCATACAGCCTTAAACTTTAAAATTTCTAAACTTGTCTTCACTTTTCACTCCACAGACTTCATAGTTTACATACGGTCTCAGAGATACTGTGCTATCTATGGGAAAAACTTACAAAAAAATACAGATCCTGACAGCCTTAATCCTGTATCTAATTCAGCCCCTTCCCCAGGGGTCTTGTTTCCAGCCTTAATCCTGTATCTAATTCACCCCCCTCCCCAGGGGCCTTGTACAGTTTCCAGCCTTAATCCTGTATCTAATTCAGCCCCTTCCCCAGGGGCCTTGTACAGTTTCCAGCCTTAATCCTGTATCTAATTCAGCCCCTTCCCCAGGGGCCTTGTTTCCAGCCTTAATCCTGTATCTAATTCACCCCCCTCCCCAGGGGCCTTGTACAGTTTCCAGACTTAATCCTGTATCTAATTCAGCCCCTTCTCCAGGGGCCTTGTACAGTTTCCAGCCTTAATCCTGTATCTAATTCAGCCCCATCCCCAGGGGCCTTGTACAGTTTCCAGCCTTAATCCTGTATCTAATTCACCCCCCTCCCCAGGGGCCTTGTACAGTTTCCAGCCTTAATCCTGTATCTAATTCACCCCCCTCCCCAGGGGCCTTGTACAGTTTCCAGCCTTAATCCTGTATCTAATTCAGCCCCTTCCCCAGGGGCCTTGTACAGTTTCCAGCCTTAATCCTGTATCTAATTCACCCCCCTCCCCAGGGGCCTTGTACAGTTTCCAGCCTTAATCCTGTATCTAATTCACCCCCCTCCCCAGGGGCCTTGTACAGTTTCCAGCCTTAATCCTGTATCTAATTCAGCCCCTTCCCCAGGGGCCTTGTACAGTTTCCAGCCTTAATCCTGTATCTAATTCAGCCCCTTCCCCAGGGGCCTTGTACAGTTTCCAGCCTTAATCCTGTATCTAATTCAGCCTCTTCCCCAGGGGCCTTGTAGTTTCCAGCCTTAATCTTGTATCTAATTAAATCTAATTATAATATTTCTGGACTTATTACAGGACATTGTAAAAGTTTTTACTATACAACAAAGGGTGGCTTATTACAGAACACTGTAAAAGTTTTTACTATACAACAAAGGGTGGCTTATTACAGAACACTGTAAAAGTTTTTACTATACAACAAAGGGTGGCTTATTACAGAACACTGTAAAAGTTTTTACTATACAACAAAGGGTGGCTTATTACAGAACACTGTAAAAGTTTTTACTATACAACAAAGGGTGGCTTATTACAGAACACTGTAAAAGTTTTTACTATAGAACAAAGGGTGGGCTTATTACAGGACATTGTAAAAGTTTTTACTATACAACAAAGGGTGGACTTATTACAGAACACTGTAAAAGTTTTTACTATACAACAAAGGGTGGCTTATTACAGAACACTGTAAAAGTTTTTACTATAGAACAAAGGGTGGGCTTATTACAGGACATTGTAAAAGTTTTTACTATACAACAAAGGGTGGGCTTATTACAGAACACTGTAAAAGTTTTTACTATACAACAAAGGGTGGGCTTATTACAGGACATTGTAAAAGTTTTTACTATACAACAAAGGGTGGGCTTATTACAGAACACTGTAAAAGTTTTTACTATACAACAAAGGGTGGGCTTATTACAGAACACTGTAAAAGTTTTTACTATACAACAAAGGGTGGCTTATTACAGAACACTGTAAAAGTTTTTACTATACAACAAAGGGTGGGCTTATTACAGAACACTGTAAATGTTTTTACTATACAACAAAGGGTGGCTTATTACAGAACACTGTAAAAGTTTTTACTATACAACAAAGGGTGGCTTATTACAGAACACTGTAAAAGTTTTTACTATACAACAAAGGGTGGCTTATTACAGGACATTGTAAAAGTTTTTACTATACAACAAAGGGTGGGCTTATTACAGGACATTGTAAAAGTTTTTACTATACAACAAAGGGTGGACTTATTACAGAACACTGTAAAAGTTTTTACTATACAACAAAGGGTGGCTTATTACAGAACACTGTAAAAGTTTTTACTATACAACAAAGGGTGGCTTATTACAGAACACTGTAAAAGTTTTTACTATACAACAAAGGGTGGGCTTATTACAGGACATTGTAAAAGTTTTTACTATACAACAAAGGGTGGGCTTATTACAGGACATTGTAAAAGTTTTTACTATACAACAAAGGGTGGGCTTATTACAGGACATTGTAAAAGTTTTTACTATACAACAAAGGGTGGGCTTATTACAGAACACTGTAAAAGTTTTTACTATACAACAAAGGGTGGCTTATTACAGAACACTGTAAAAGTTTTTACTATACAACAAAGGGTGGCTTATTACAGAACACTGTAAAAGTTTTTACTATACAACAAAGGGTGGCTTATTACAGAACACTGTAAAAGTTTTTACTATACAACAAAGGGTGGGCTTATTACAGAACACTGTAAAAGTTTTTACTATACAACAAAGGGTGGGCTTATTACAGAACATTGTAAAAGTTTTTACTATACAACAAAGGGTGGGCTTATTACAGAACATTGTAAAAGTTTTTACTATACAACAAAGGGTGGCTTATTACAGGACACTGTAAAAGTTTTTACTATACAACAAAGGGTGGCTTATTACAGAACACTGTAAAAGTTTTTACTATACAACAAAGGGTGGCTTATTACAGAACATTGTAAAAGTTTTTACTATACAACAAAGGGTGGGCTTATTACAGGACACTGTAAAAGTTTTTACTATACAACAAAGGGTGGGCTTATTACAGAACACTGTAAAAGTTTTTACTATACAACAAAGGGTGGCTTATTACAGAACATTGTAAAAGTTTTTACTATACAACAAAGGGTGGGCTTATTACAGGACACTGTAAAAGTTTTTACTATACAACAAAGGGTGGGCTTATTACAGAACACTGTAAAAGTTTTTACTATACAACAAAGGGTGGGCTTATTACAGAACACTGTAAAAGTTTTTACTATACAACAAAGGGTGGGCTTATTACAGGACATTGTAAAAGTTTTTACTATACAACAAAGGGTGGGCTTATTACAGGACATTGTAAAAGTTTTTACTATACAACAAAGGGTGGGCTTATTACAGGACATTGTAAAAGTTTTTACTATACAACAAAGGGTGGGCTTATTACAGGACATGTGTTTATTGATGGATAGATATGGTATCTCTACCAATAAACAAGTGATAGGGACATCTGGTACATACATAACTATATACATTTCTATCAATATTCATTAATATTATCATATGAATTAATACATTGTATATATGGAAAAAACTATCAAACTTGATGAAATTACAAAGCATTTTTATCGGATGTTTGGTTCAAATCCGTTGCCATGAAATCAAACAATATTTTTCAAAATTCAAAATTTTGAAGAGTTTTGATTTAAATCTTCTTGTAAAATTTAAAAGTCATTTTTTTATGTTTTTAACTGAGTATGTAAGCAGATTAAATTTAATTCTTGCCGAAGCATGTCTGAGTTCTATGATACACAGGCATTGATAAATCAGTATTCCAAGTCAGACCATATGTAATATATAATAACATATATAATACATTGTATATCTGATATCATGATCTATATGAATTCTGTAATATCCAGCAATGGAAGTTAACAAAGTATCAAATCATCTCTGTCAATATCATTTTACAAATAAAAAAATTAATAGAGTTGTTAAGAATTTGTGCAGATTATTTGCACCTGTGTATCATATCCATAACTGAACTGTATCACAATCCAGGTAAGTCACCGTCTTAATCAGCTGTTAGAAAAATAGTTCTTCCTTTACAGACATGCCGTGTACAAATACCTAATTAATATTGGTACTTACTGTTTTCTGGTACTCTAATATTCCTTTAAGGTCTACTTGTTGAACTACAGAGATGAAATATAGATTATTCAAACATACTGATGGCTACTTTAGCGTCAGATCAGTACTTTTAACTGTCACTGAACTTGATCAGGATTCAAATCCAGTGTGAGTCCTGCATGAGTAGGTTTGGTGTACTACACACAGCTTACACACACAGCCAGGCAATGCCGTGAGAGAAAGTCGGTTTATAAATACACTTCTAGATACCTGGCGTCCATGCTTTATTCTGACTACGCTTTCTCTGACACGCATTGATGACCTATATATAATGGGTCACATGATTTTTACCTGAACAGGTAAAAATCTTTGCCAGTAACAAGGTCTATGCTTAGCTGGTAGCCTATTCACAATAAAGGGTACACATATTTCTCCCTCTTAACACGGCCTTCATTTGTTCAACTATCTTTCAAACTTTATTTAAAAGATTAAGTGAAATTTTCTAAACCACACTGACTGAAAATACCTTTTGAATAGTCAGTTGAAATATTGAATGATTTGATTTTCAAAATACAACAGTTAAATCTAATGGCTGTTTATTCAGCTAGAGGTATAGAAACATCAGGAATATATTGTCAGCACAGAATTTTCTGTTCACTAAAGATTTTTTAATATGTTTTGATACTTAATGCTTTATATATATGTCGTTTAATACAGGGCAACATTTGCCCACATATTTTTCTCTCTCAAAGCAAACTTTTTATTCGCGCTCTGTGTTAAAATCACCCTAACGAAATACATTTGAACTATAACATCCAATAAAAGGGATCTTTTGACTTATTCTTGCCAGATGTGTAAAGAGATAAAACTTTCAAAAGTTAGACATTGTTTTCAACATATCGTATAAGAGTACCGAGAATCTGAATTATCTGTTTAAATGTTGATACAAGTGAAAAAATATCACCAGTACTTATCTCCGATACATGTATAGGACTGACTGCTGTCCTTAAATCCCACCCTCATCCCCCTCCCTCCCACCCTCAACACCACCACCACCACTTAAATCCGCAATGCAGCAATTATCAGCCAGTGAAACGTAACCAACCCATTTAAGTTACGCATCACTAATTTAAGTTAAAATTAATTGTGATTTAAAGAAAACGAAAGAAGCAAATCATTCCTTGACCATTTGATTAAGAATAACATCTTAATTTGGTACCCAAATATGTCAGTCTTGATCTTGTGATTTTCCTGTGGGACTAGCTAAAATTTGGAGGACTCACTTGGGATTCATCAAAAATTTGAAAATAGTTTTATGGACTTGTCTGAAAAAATCCTACAGAAAATACATTACATCAGTACAGTATTGTCTACATCAGTACAGTATTGTCTACATCAGTACAGTATTGTCTACACCAGTACAGTATTGTCTACATCAGTACAGTGTCTACATCAGTACAGCATTGTCTACACCAGTACAGTATTGTCTACATCAGTACAGTATTGTCTACATCAGTACAGTATTGTCTACACCAGTACAGTATGGTCTAAAGTACAGTATTCTCTATATCAGTACAGTATTGTCTACATCAGTATAGTATTGTCTACACCAGTATAGTATTGTTTACATCAGTATAGTATTGTCTACATCAGTACAGTATTGTCTACACAAGTTCAGTCTACACCAGTACAGTATTGTCTACACAAGTACAGTCTACACCAGTACAGTGTCTACACCAATACAGTATTGTCTACATCAGTACAGTATTGTCTACATCAGTACAGTATTGTCTACACCAATACAGTATTGTCTACATCAGTACAGTATTGTCTGCATCAGTACAGTATTGTCTACACCAGTACAGTATTGTCTACACCAATACAGTATTGTCTACATCAGTACAGTATTGTCTACACCAGTACAGTATTGTCTACACCAGTACAGTATTGTCTACACCAATACAGTATTTACTACATCAGTACAGTATTGTCTACACCAGTACAGTATTGTCTGCATCAGTACAGTATTGTCTACACCAATACAGTATTGTCTACACCAGTACAGTATTGTCTACACCAGTACAGTATTGTCTACATCAGTACAGTATTGTCTACACCAGTACAGTATTGTCTACACCAATACAGTATTGTCTACATCAGTACAGTATTGTCTACACCAGTACAGTATTGTCTACACCAGTACAGTATTGTCTACATCAGTACAGTATTGTCTACATCAGTACAGTATTGTCTACACCAGTACAGTATTGTCCAGTACAGTATTGTTTACACCAGTACAGTATTGTCTACACCAGTACAGTATTGTCTGCATCAGTACAGTATTGTCTACATCAGTACAGTATTGTCTACACCAATACAGTATTGTCTACACCAATACAGTATTGTCTACACCAGTACAGTATTGTCTACATCAGTACAGTATTGTCTACACCAGTACAGTATTGTCTACACCAGTATAGTATTGTCTGCATCAGTACAGTATTGTCTACACCAGTACAGTATTGTCTGCACCAGTACAGTATTGTCTGCATCAGTACAGTATTGTCTACATCAGTACAGTATTGTCTACATCAGTACAGTATTGTCTACACCAGTACAGTATTGTCTACACCAGTACAGTATTGTCTACACCAGTACAGTATTGTCTACATCAGTACAGTATTGTCTACACCAGTACAGTATTGTTTGCATCAGTACAGTATTGTCTACACAAATACAGTATTGTCTACACCAATACAGTATTGTATACACCAGTACAGTATTGTCTACATCAGTACAGTATTGTCTACACCAGTACAGTATTGTCTACACCAGTATAGTATTGTCTACATCATGACAGTATTGTCTACACCAGTATAGTATTGTCTACATCAGTACAGTATTGTCTACATCAGTACAGTATTGTCTACATCAGTACAGTATTGTCTACATCAGTACAGTATTGTCTACACCAGTACAGTATTGTCTACACCAGTACAGTATTGTCTGCATCAGTACAGTATTGTCTACACCAATACAGTATTGTCTACACCAATACAGTATTGTCTACATCAGTACAGTATTGTCTACATCAGTACAGTATTGTCTACACGAGTTCAGTATTATCTACACCAGTACAGTATTGTCTACACCAGTACAGTATTGTCTGCATCAGTATAGTATTGTCTACACCAATACAGTATTGTTTACATCAGTACAGTATTGTCTACATCAGTACAGTATTGTCTACACCAGTACAGTATTGTCTACATCAGTATAGTATTTTCTACATCACTACAGTATTGTCTACATCAGTATAGTATTGTCTACATCATGACAGTATTGTCTACACCAGTATAGTATTGTCTACATCAGTACAGTATTGTCTACATCAGTACAGTATTGTCTACATCAGTACAGTATTGTCTACATCAGTACAGTATTGTCTACATCAGTACAGTATTGTCTACATCAGTACAGTATTGTCTACATCAGTATAGTATTGTCTACATCAGTATAGTATTGTCTACATCATGACAGTATTGTCTACACCAGTATAGTATTGTCTACATCAGTATAGTATTGTCTACATCATGACAGTATTGTCTACACCAGTATAGTATTGTCTACATCAGTACAGTATTGTCTACATCAGTACAGTATTGTCTACATCAGTACAGTATTGCGGAGCAGTAGGTTTTTGTAAGTTTTTTTTCTTGTGAGTCCAGAGCCCAATTTCCTTATAGTATGTTCTCTAAATACATGTTGTAAGTTTCCACAGTAAAAAGTTTCAGGTCATACAAATATAATAACATTTTAATTGATGAAAGATAATATTAACTTTACTGCTAAATTAAACTTTATTTTCTTTTCTGAATATTTTTTTTGTGTTAGGTTAATTTTCAAACAAATTTGTTTAAAGAAACCCAATGTTTCAATGGTAGAAAGCTGAGAATGAATACAGGCACCTAGAACAATTACTACCCAGTCTGTTAGAAGTCTTATAAAGCGTTATCTTTTTACTATCTCAATCACATGTAACAAAGTCATTGATTACCCCTGAATCACCCTCCCACTGGTTTAAGACTTGGTATACATAATTCTCTGGTTGCAAGGATTCCATTATGTGTTGTTGGTAAAAATATATGCATAGGTGAACCTGTTTCATGATTCAATTAATTATTCAAATTTCATATCATGAATTTAAAAAAAGAAAAATTTCCATCTTACTTATTACAAAGTATGGAAAATGTCATTTTCAAAATCATCAAATTACGAATACTTCAAGAACTAATTTGTGGTTGAACATTTACATGGATTGTAGTAATTTTTTTTTTTCAAACATGATTCATACCGTTGTATGTATGTATGCCACACATTTGGGATAGGCACAGGAATTTCCTACCCTGTATGATAAATCCTGGGCAGAGAAAAATATATCATAAATATATGTACAGATTATTGGCCAAGTAGTAAGGATATTTAACACAATATACATTATTTATCCTGCAACTGGCACTGTCATTGTTGGAATGAACTGCCACATATATTTTTCCGGTATTCCGGAGTGACAGGAAACAGCTGTATTTTAGCATATCCATTAATTTCACAGGTTTACTTTCTGAATATACTAGAATTTGATAAAATATGAAGAACTATTGAAAAAAAAGAAAAAAAAAACCAATTACATAAGTTGTAATGAACAAGGTTATTGACGAAAATTTAGGAAATTGCTGTTAAATCTGTTATAGGTTTGGAACTATATTTCCAAAGAGCAACTATTTCGCCTAATGTCAACGTCAGTTAAACAAATATTGAACTACAAAACTGATGAAGTTTTGATGGTTTGATTTGCAATGAATGTTTCAGGATAAATAGAATACATGGCTGGCCATTTTTGTCGTTCTTCACCCTCGCCAAAGGACACCCACCATGTGTTCTCTATTTAACATCATCACATGTCAGAAAAAGTAAAAAAAACTAATTCATGACATTCATTAAGAAAAATTTATTAACAGAAGGGAGGTAACTCTGAATATTGATATCCATGTTTCACTGTTTAAATCTAAGATGCAGACTTGTACCAAATGTAGAAGTAAATTCTGTATACCACAACATCAAATGATGAATCAAAATTGTAATGCAGGTTCTTCACATCATCTTAAGGACAATTTGCCACAACATTCAGTTTATCCCACTCTATATATTCATCACTGAAAACTTTAGACATCTCTCTTTAGGGATGCTCATTACTGACAGCTATGCAGCGTTAGATATTTCTTGGTAATTTGGTCCTTTAGCTCATTATCCTGAGGCTTGCACTGGTCCTGAATACCATCATTTGTATAATCCAGAATACCGCTTAGCATGAAATATTGTTTGTTTAGAATTGACATGCCTACCTAAAAATATACCTTGACTAAAATGATTTTACAATAAATCCAATTATTTTCATTAGTGTGAAAAACATTGCCATAGTCTTAGGTCTTCATAGAAAATCTTGCATATTTGTCCTCTAAGTCCTTAGGTAGCGTTTTCTATTCATAACTTTTTACCCTCACCACCACTAAAATGAATGAATGACATTGGTTTGATCAGCCAAAAATAAATAAAGAACACAATTTTCATAGTGTCACCCTCCCCTCCAGTCTCCTCCAAAAAAATAAAATATTTTCGCCTACTGATTACATAACTTCTGCCTGGTGGTTACCTACATACTACAATCAGCTGCCATTTCAACATTGGCATGAATCTTATTATAAATGTAACCTGTGTGTATGTTTCAATGCCTCCACATTGACTAGAACCCAGGACCTTTGGCTTTCTAGTCTGACACCCAACTGATCTCACTAAAGAGAAGTTCTCTCTAGCAGAGTGGTATATTGCGGCTAGTATTTACCAGTGTTATATACTCCCCCTTCAGGAAGTAACTCGTACAGCAATGCTGGTGGGGCATGGCTAAGTATTATCCTGGGTCCAAATATGGGTATCAATGTAACAGAGGTCATTATCTATTTCCATGACTCCCCTAAGATTCGAACCCGGGAACTCTGGCTTCCGAGTCTGATACTCAACCATTCAAGCTAAAGAGGAGTTCTCTCTAGCCAAGCAGTATATTGTAGCTGGCTTGGGTTACATGTATGTGCGATTCAGGGATGTATTAAATCTCCTCTATAACAGGAAACAAATCTTAAATTAATACTTAGACACTTAGACATAGCAGATAAAGATTGGAAACAAGATTTAGAAAACATATATCTGTTAACTTATTTGATCACATGCATATTATCGATCAAAAATTCCAAATTTATCTCCTCTGTATCACATTGTGTATACTATAGTTAATTTGTAATTCAAACTTCCTATATTGCTATGAAAATGTGGAATATTCTCAAAGTGCCTTTTCCTCCAGAACACCTGATCTAATCATTATCCTTGTAATTTTTCAGGGGTATCCATGGAAACAATTTCTTTTGAGTCTCATCAATGGTGAGTTTAAATAAAATTTCTGTTAATATGACAATATTTTCTTTGTTGTTGCTGTATAAGAGTATCAGTATGCACAACACACTGTGTAACAGGAGCAGAAAAATGTGCTGCCAAACAGGGGTTCGAAATCCTTGTAACTTGTATCATTGTTAACAGTTAAGCCAGTTATTCATACGAGAAACTGACAACAGCTGAATTTGTCCAGTTTAGTTAAGAACTATATGTTCTGACAGGATTATCTCCCTTACTACATCTGAGTCATTGGACTTCTGGCTGTTTTGGTAGTTTTCAAATCTTCGTTAATGAGAAAGTATCAGGAAAACATGAGACGCGAGCATTGTCAAGGGTTTCTATCAATGAAACACCGGTTGTAAGACATAACATTAAAGTTTAGTGGTAAAGAAAACCTGTTGAACTCTGTCAGTAGCCCTTGGCTAAACCAATCTGTATACAAACAAGTGTTTACAATACGATATCAGGGTGACGCATTTCATGTTTTCTCCATTTCTGTCAACCGGAGTCACTTCATGAGCGAGATACAGTCTAAATATATACAAACCTGGAGTATCCAGTAGAAACCCTGTCAGTAGGTGAGGAGCAAGTTCCTCCAAAATCCCACAAAATTCGTGAAACGCTGGAACACCTTTTCGTGACAAAACGTCAAGAAAAGTTTCAGAGCGTTTCTTTGAGTCAGTTTTCTCTAGTATGTCCTTTTCCTCACTCTTGGTGATGATCCCTTTCCGTACAAGTCGAGGTACGACCCTATTAACATCCAGATCTCTCAGTATGGAATTTTTGTGTCGGGCAAACAGGCGAGGAACGCCACCTTTGCCCGCCATCTTGAAAGCTTTTCAAGTTACAGTCGATTGATTTTACGAATTTATTTTTGTGAAAGAAACGGAACGCCACCCGTTCCACATCGTGCCATGATATAGATAGATCGACATCGAAGAGCTTATCTCTGATGACTTCATGATATCCATCGTACATCAAAAAATAAACAGAAAAAAATATATAAATGACTCAATCATGCAAAATCTGTCGGAGTGACATATCATAGAGGGCGATGTGTTAACAATTTAAAGTGTGTCGTGGTTTTCTGTCTTTAAACCTCGTGTTTTATGTATATGTTGATCGATGATAGAATATGAATACTATCTACTAATTTGTTTTACTTTAGGTCTTCTACTACCCGGGATCAATGAGCTTACAAACAAAAACATATGAAGGAAACAGTCACATACGAGACTTTTTACTCAAAACATGTGTGCTGGCCACAGGAGAAATGTTTGAATAACAATAGCCGCCTAATGACCCTTGACGGCCACACTATTTTGGGTAACGGGAAATACCTGAAGGTGACGTCAGGTCAAAATCTCCTATAATGTTTAGTGAAATTACTATGGTTATCAGGATCACATATAAACCAGGTTTGACACGATGTGTTTTTTTTAATGATTTCTGTCGCCACCAAAAATGATATCACCTATAACCTGCAAAGCGACGGGTCTGTCAAATTTATATCTGACAGAGCCGAAGTTTTTGAGGTAATCGATGGTATGTTTTACGAGCGATATGGAAGACAATCATACCATCAGTATCATTTTTTGTTATGTTGGCGGCAGAATTCATTAAAAAAAATCAACGTTTCAAAGCTGGTTCATGTGTGATCGTTAAAAATATTATAATTTCCCAAAATATTACCTCTTGTGCGGCCAGCAGGCAAGACGGCATGATTAAATACAAAATTACACACACACAGAGAGAGAGAGAGAGAGAGAGAGAGAGAGAGAGAGAGAGAGAGAGAGAGAGAGAGAGAGAGAGAGAGATTTTAAAGCTGTCATCATCATTTTTCTTGTATCACAATACGATGAGTGATATTTGCAAAGAGAGAAACATTTCGGGCATTAAGAAGGACAAAAGGTTTGGTCAGAGCTATGAATCATATTTATTTTTACATTGAGTAGGGGTATTTGCTGTGGAGAAACGTTAATGGGAGCCGGAAAGAAAAAAAACATAGTTCAGAGCTATCATCTTCTTTTATATCACATTATGAGAAAAAGAAGAAAAACTAAAGATTTTTTAGAACTACGAACAATTTCTTTTTAAATATTAAAATATGGAGAGTGATACTGGTTGAGAGGGAGACATTATGGGGAGTTAGAAAGATAAAACATATTGAATGGCTTCTAATACTTGCTTTTGATTTCACAATAGGGGTAGGAAATTTTCCTGTGAGAAAATTATTAGCTATTAAAAAATTAGATATAATGAAGAGCTACGAACGGCCTCTTTTATATTTGTTGAAGGAGAAATTTGATTGAGAGTTAGAGGAACCAAATTTCCGGAGAGCTGCGAAAGTTTTCTTCACAGATGCATAAAATGCATTTATAAAGTGGTATTTGTTAAGGCTGAAGATTTAGGAGGGTATCAGATCAAATATTATCACAGAAGCTAATTGGGTAGAAGGAATGGGATTTGCTGAGAGAAACCTAAGACGAATAAGAAGGGCAAATCGTTTTTAGAGCTACGAATACTTTCTTTTTACATCAAATTAAGGGGAAAGATATTGGTTGAGAGAGACACACATTATGGGGAGTTAGAAAGATACACCATAGTTCCTTTCTTCACAATACTAGGACTGATGTTTGCTGTGAGAGAATCATTAAGGAGAGTAACACTTGTAGAAAGACAAACTTTAGTTTAGAGTTAGCATCATTTTTATGCTAAGAGCTTCAGCATGTTGCTATCGCCCCTGAGGCTGAGTATCAAGTACTTCGTTTTCATTGGTTCATAAATCGAAAGTTTACTCCTACTCCATCTGCCGGACATTACCGTAATCATTGGATTATCGCCCCTACAAGTTGCTGATGCTAGTCATTAAATGAAACAACCTTATCGACATTTTCTTCATTACCTGTACATCAAGAAAATGTTTTGTGTTGTGTATTAATGATAATCAGACATCGAAATTTGTAAATACAATGACAAAGACTCACGTTTATGGTGGTAAATTTTGCGAGGCGATGCCAATATGGCGGCTTAACTTTCTTTTCCGCGCGATGCATTGTGGGAGTCATATACATTTGTATATCTTTCTATTTTTCTTTTTTCGAAAATTTACTTCCCGTTTAATACTGTTGATAACTATTAAAAATACTTATATATGTAGTTGAAAATAAAAATGAAACTAAAATAAGAATGATTTAGAGTAGCATAAAATTTTGACGGAAACAGCCGGGGTGCTCTGTGCTGCTGGACCCTGAAAGAAGACGGCGGCTGAAAGAAGATGGCGGGTAATTCATGTAGGTAAGTATTACTATATATATATATGTTAGCTGAATTTGAAGTCAATACTTATACTGAACTATCAATTGCATGAATTTAGGCTGCACTTTTTTTTTCAAAATATTTTCAAGACTTTTCCCTTGAAGCAGTATGCATTTGAAAAATGTGATGTAAGCATCTAGCACATTTTTGTTGCTTCCGTAAAGTATTTCAGTATTTTGGAATGGATTTATTTTGGAATGATCGTTTCATAATGGTCTCATCGCAGTCACTTCTGTCAGTGGCCCAACAGATCGGAAATTAACCAGAAAAAAAACTTATCCGTAATATTGTACTGTACTACTTACGCTACCGTGAATAGATCTAGGAATCTGTCTGGGTAATATATCGATTTTACTTTAAAATATCTGTCACTGTCCGCGCTATTGTAGGTCTAGCTCTTTCAAATTTCTGATCGGAGATCATTTATAAGTACCCCAACGGCCCAAGGCCAGAGTATGAAATCGTACGGGAACTCTACAGCTATGCTAATTTTAAGGTTTACATGTGAAGTTAATATATATAGTTTTAGCTTAATTTTAGTTTTTGTCT